>NC_090735.1:96906020-96938520 GCF_036898095.1 Palaemon carinicauda | reverse complement strand
CGGTAATAAGAGCCAAAACACAGATGACTTTATATTAGGTTTAAATGTTGCACTAAAAAGCACGGTAAGTTCACCTAAGGTTTTTAAATACAATAAAACTATTTCCTTTTTATCATCTATAACTGGGAGTTATTGTCTCCCCCTTATACCAAGTTACTTTCACCACCAACTGACTCAAGCCATTAACCTTTTGTTTGTGTGAATGTGATATAGCAATTGGCCGGACGGGGTCTTTATATAATGACTGAACAGGAAAACGTCACCTTTGTCTGAAGTTGTTTTGTTGAGGATCATTTTTATCCAAATCCTTGAGAGAGAGAGAGAGAGAGAGAGAGAGAGAGAGAGAGAGAGAGAGAGAGAGAGAGAGAGAGAGAGAGAGGTAGTTAGTGTAACGATTGATTGTAGAGAGAACGACTTTTGGCATAATTGAAGGTTGCCAATTTTTTTTTTTTTTTTTTTTTTTTTTTTTTTTTTTTTTTTTTTTTTTTTTTTTTTTTTTGCTAGATTAGGTTACGGCAGTAATTACTATCTTGAGCGTGTGCTGTTTTTGAGTGACTGCAGCGAGACATTTGTGTGCTCAATTGCTGGATTTTATCTACTATATTTCCTACCAGTTTTTTATTTATTTATAAGTGAGTGTTGTACGTCATTGCTTTTAAGTGGCTGTGAATGATAGATTCCGTTTAATGTCTATTTTCTTATTATAGTGCAGTAGTTTAGTTAATAATAATAATAATAATAATAATAATAATAATAATAATAATAATAATAATAATAATAATTATAATAATAATATTAAATGTTATTAGAATAACCTCTACTTCAGTTTGCTTTCGTATCCACATATATATATATATATATATATATATATATATATATATATATATATATATATATATATATATATATATATATATATATATATATATATATATATATATATGTGTGTGTGTGTGTGTGTGTGTGTGTGTGTGTGTGTGTGTGTGTGTGTAAATGTATGGATACGAAAGCAAACTAAAGTAGAGGATATTCTAACAACATTATTATTATTATTATTATTATTATTATTATTATTATTATTATTATTATTATTATTATTATTATTATTATTATTATTA
Organism: Palaemon carinicauda; assembly: GCF_036898095.1. Lineage (NCBI taxonomy): Eukaryota > Metazoa > Arthropoda > Malacostraca > Decapoda > Palaemonidae > Palaemon > Palaemon carinicauda. The sequence goes on along the minus strand of NC_090735.1, from coordinate 96,937,402 downwards.
GCTCAGCTACAACCCTAGGTGTAAAAGCAAGATTCTATAAATCCAAGGGCTCCAAGAGGGAAAAATAGCTCACTGAGGGAAGTAAATAAGGATATAAATAAACTATATGAGAATTAATGAACAATTAAAATGAAGTATTTCAAAAACTGTAACAACATTGAAACAGATTTTTTTATAGATAAACTAGAAAAAGAAACATTTGCTGCATGTTTGAACTTCTACCGATTCAATCACTCCATTAGGAAGAAAAAGTAATGGACATGTGCAGGACATATAATGAGAATGATAGATAGTAGAGAGAATTAAGAGTAACGTAATGGGTCCCTAGAGATTCTAAAGTGGACTTTGTTGTGCAGTGGCCTAATAATGGCTGAGGATGATATTACATACATATACTATATATATATATATATATATATATATATATATATATATATATATATATATATATATATATATGTGTGTGTGTGTGTGTGTGTGTGTGTGTGTGTGTGTGTGTGTGTGTATATATATATATATATATATATATATATATATATATATATATATATATATATATATATATATTCTTACAAAGCTGGACTAGCGTAGAGTATATAACTTATTCATGTATTTTATTTATATATTCCATTTGTGTATTTGAGGTGAATAGCCTCTCCGTAAGGTGAGTTCCTCTCATGCAAATATAAGTTTTTTATGTAAATTACAGAAGACTTTCATCATTAATTTCATTGTGTTTTTCTTTCAAGTTAGTATATGTAGTTTTACGTTACTTTTTAAGAATTAGCTTTTTATTTCACATATTTTGTTATGAGATCTTACGTAATCTGTTTAAGAGTGCTATATAATCCGCACGAGATATAAACAAGGGCTTATGTAAATCTTTTATATCTTTATGAGGTATTGCATCATGTTTTGAGAAAATATGTAATTCTTATATTTGCCGCGTGTTTTGGAAGGTTCTCGAAAACCCAAGTGTTAGATTTTATCTTTTTTTTCATTTCCGAGAAAGGTGGGTGGGCGGAGCAACTGAGAGAGAGAGTTTCATCCCTTAAATTTTTATCAAGTTGGTAACTCTGGCATTGCTAAGGGCCGGCCCTAAGCCACGAGAATAATCTATTAGAATATTCTAGAGGTAACTAAGTCATATATAAGCGCCCCAGGGATGCATAAGAGGAGAAGAGAAACAGCTGTCCTGTGAACGAACCAAAGTATGTCCTCTTTCTCTCTCTCTCCAATACGTGAAGTTAGTAAGTTTATCAGTTACTTTAGGTAAGTTCTTTAAGAGTTTAAGCATTAGAGTGTAATTATTTCTTTTGATTTAGTCTAAGGTTTTGTTCAGATTTAATTTCAAGTCAAGTGGTTATATAATTTTCAGAGCATTACATTTTTGTCTTGATCTAAGTTTTGTTCATATTGAATATTTCAAATAATTCATTTCTTTTATGTAAATTCTATCAAAGTGTTGTAATTCATATAGAATATATTCATTTTTGTAAAGAGTGTATTATTCCAATCACCAGTGTTTATTTCAGTATTCTCTCGTACCCCTGTTAAAGAATCAAAGTAAGAGGTGGTTTTAAATAATTCTTAATAATAATTACCCAGTGTTGTTTTGAGTGTACTTGAGAGACCTTTGGATATTCAGTGTTTTTATATATTGCTGTCCGGGAGTTATAAAATCGTCTCAGAGCTCGGGTATTAATATTTTCAAGTGTAACAGATTTAATGTAAAAGCAAACAGGTGAGTTTGGAACTCGAGAGGTCATGTAGCTTGCCAGCCGTAACATGTATAATATTATATTTTGGCTCCTAGACCAAGGGACCATAGTATAATATATATATATATATATATATATATATATATATATATATATATATATATATATATATATATATATATATATATATATATATATATATATATATATCTAGGCGTGTGTGTGATCAAAAGAAAATATTTTCATGAAGAAATTTTTAGCACACGGTAACATACATTGTCTTTGAAACTAGTATTATTTAATTTGGTTAATAATGATATATCAATCCTTTTACAGTTTCCAATGGAAGAATAATGAAATTTACATTTTCCAGTTATGTTGCTGATAATTTTTAAAGGAAAACTAGGTTTATATAACCTTCTATCTATCACGTTCCCTGTGAATCATAAAGCCAAAAGCCAAATGAGGCGAGAGCAACGCTGTAATAAATCATGCGTATACTTATTGTTATTAAAATTCCATGTAAACGTTCTAGAGTGAAGACATCACACATAAGTCATTCCTAATGATCATGCTGCGCGTGGCATTTACTGCTAATGTAGCGTGAAGGTGGTGGGCTTTGTTTGAAATGTTTGCATGCACAGCCGGATCCGTTATTTTCTTTTCCTCTTCGTGTAAGGTGGTCCCTACATGAAAGGAGCAAGAAGCTTCATCTTGAATTTTTTGAGGTTATTAATTGGTTATTTCATTACTCTCTTGCTATTTATTCAGGGGAGAGAGAGAGAGAGAGAGAGAGAGAGAGAGAGAGAGAGAGAGAGAGAGAGAGAGAGAGAGAGAGAGAGAGAGAAGCTGTTATTGGTGTTTAAGATAATACCACCTAACAACAATTTTGAGTTTTCAAATAAAATGGTAGATATTTCAGTTAAAATTGTTCATTATCTGCTCTCAGGTGTTATCAGAACTGTAGAATTTATATAAATTCATATCCATTATTTATATTGCTAAGATCCTTGTTGGGCATGGAAAACATTTAGATATAGAAAAACGGGTAGTAAAGTTCACATACATAGTCTCACTCGCTCGTATATGTCTTACTGTGCCTGGCAATGCAAAGAAAAATTCAATAAACCTGTAATGTGATATGTATCAAAGTATATATTCCAGAATCCGTTAGTGAGAATAAATTGAATATCCCATTACAAACTGTTCTTAAATGGCATAGTGCGTCCTTCATTTACGAGAATAGCCTTGGGTGAAACATCTCATTAACCAATGTCATCGTAATGGTTGAATCGAAGTTTCTCATGTTGGTAAATAGCTCGTTTCCTGCCTGACAGAAGGGAGCTACGAAGGGGGAGAAGGCTTTCAGAGATGGATTACTCATCACTCTTGAGTCCACGGAATCATGCATCAGGAGATATTTCTCATTCTGGAATGTATTGACGGCAAGATATCGGATTGCCTTGCCGGTGGTTCAGTAGAGTGGGATGAATATGGAAAATTTGGAATACGCTGCAAGTAAATAGTCCTTACAATTTTTTCTTTATTTTTTCGTTATTTCACGAATTTTAATTCACCTTTCAAGTACAATTTTCACATCATTGTTAGTGCTGTTTTTTTTTCTTTTTCTTTTCTTTGGCTATTGAAAGATTTATTTTAAAAAAATGACGCAGTTTGTTCTAGAAGCACACAACTTTCTCCACCTCGCTATGCAGAACTAAGAAAAAAAGAATAGATAAACAAATCATGTTAATGGCCTTCTTCAGTTCAATGTTACCATCTGTGTTACATACCAGAAAGCACATTACGGGTAAAAGTAAGCAATGAGACAATCGTTCTAACGGCTGGTGCGAACCACGTGGTTTTTATAGACTATAAATGACCATTTAGAGTTTCCTTCTTAAAATGCCTTTTTTCAAGTAAGGGAAGTTTCCTCTCTTTCAAAATTTATTTACGATGATAAATAGATTATAATTAAACTTTTTTCGATAAATGAGGAAAAACTAATTTAGAAATCCAAGATTCCTTATGCATATAAAAATAAAATTATTGAATCACAAATAGACTATAATACCAAATTCGCTATTCCTCGGGAAGAAATGGCTAAAGTGACTCAATATTTGAACGTATGAGTCATTTATTATTGACAAAAGTATAAAACGGATTTTGAGCGAAGTGAAAAATCTATTTTTGGGAGTGATAGCCATGTCGTCCTGATGAAGGGTTCCTTCAGTAGCTTCCTAGGGTATATTTGACTACACTGGATATTCCCAGAGAATTAAACTAAAGGTCTCCAGAATTCTAACTTCTGGCGTGAATATCCATAAAGTTGCCTTTTAGGATATCCCATAATAACAGGAGACGTATTCTTGAGACGCCACATAGCTATCTGCACCCCACATAGCGTTTACGCTTCAAGGGGGACTAAGTGGCAAGATAATGGAGGAGCCGTTACAAAGTTCTCCTCCTCTGTTACTGTTATGGGTACTCGGATGACGTCATACCCGTCGCCATCTTGGATGATGTAGCATCCACCCGCCATCTTCATTCCTTTTAGCATTTGGCCAATACCTCCAGATACAGTAAGATAGGGAGGGAGCCTGCTAAGGCCTTTCCAAGAAAGGAGGGCGGGTCCATCAGGACGACATGGCTATCTCACCCAAAAATAGATTTTTCGCGTCGCTCAAAATCCGTTTTTTGGGCTCAGGCCATGTCGTCTTGATGGAAGTTTACCAGAGCATTAATGTATCGTACGTTTCCCAGTTGTGCCTTCGACTTCTAGACAATATTTCCTTGGTCTTTAGGACCTAAGAGACCAACAACAACACCGTTATAGTCGCTTCCGCTTAACATATAGTATGTTAGTGCTTCCTGCCCCCTACAGGGAAGAGTCAAACCAGAGTCAAGGAAAAGTCTCGAAGTTGCATGTTACACTGAACCATCCCAGCAGTCTAAGGGGACATGCAGGTCTCATTGCATGTCAGTAGCCCGAGTTTGTATGAAGTGTCGGAACAAGTTGTATTTCACTGGAGAGGTTTGCGTAAGCGTAGGAACAAAAGTAGCATTATTGTTTCCACATCATGCAGAAGAAGTGCAGAAAAATACTCTCACATAGTCTTTATCAAATGTTTTAGGGTGAAAGAAGACGCATAAAATTGTTATACATTTATTTAAATAAACAAATGAGGATGAGCATACATGTAGTAATGTGAAGCTTGAACATACATGTAAAGAAAATATGTAATTTTGTAATTGAAGATCAATTAGATAACATAGGCACATTGACATAAGCAGAAATGTTTGTAGTACCTGAAAAGGAAAACTTGCCACATAATTCAATTTCCTTATGGAATTGTAATGTCTTTCTGAGAATGCCTCAATATACACTCGTGTAAAAACACGCGGCACTAGTGTTCAGTCTATGTTATATCACCTTAATATATTAGAACAGTCCATATCGTCATCACGAGGACAATCACTACTATGTTGTGCCGTAGGGCCAACATATACACCCTTAGAATTTAGAGTCCCATAAAATTCACTGTTCCTTGCAGCACTAAGCTGCAGGTTTTAGAATACTACCTGCCGCCACCACATATCGCTTAACTTCTTGCACTTGCTTCATGTAGTGCTTAAAGAACACTCTGAATGACTTCCATCCAGTAAAAGAGCGAAGACTCTCGAAGTCCATGAGTTGGAAAAAGTTCAGGGAAGAGGCAACCTTCCTAGGATCATGACCTGCGGGTGTACTGTCAGGATCCGCTCTGCGAATAAAGTAGGTGATCTTTGCCCGTAGTTGTTTAGTGACAGGTTTGACCCCGATGTTTCTCCTTTAAAGTGTTGTCCTCCCCCGAAGTCTGAAGTTCTGTGAAGATAGACCTTTAGACTCTCCACAGGGCAAACAAGAAAACAACTTTCTGGGTCAAATCCTTCAGAGGGCAAGTCTCATTGTCCAGGCCTAAGGCGAAGTGTAGTACTTTCTTGAGAGACCATGAAATAGGTTTCGGAGGGGCTGCTAGTCTGAGACGGACACAGGCCTTCGGGACCTTGTTGAAGATTTCGTTGGACAGATCTATTTGGAAGGCATACAGTCAGGGCAGATTTACACGTAGAGATCGTGTTGGCTGCTAAACCTTGTTCATGAAGGTGGATAAAGAAGGAGAGGCAGAAATCCATTGAGATTTCCTTCGGATTCTTTGCCTTGACAAAGGTTACCCATTTCTTCCAAGATGACTCATATTGCCTTCTGGTAGATTTTTACTTATATTCCTCCAAGAAGTCTAGGCTTTTCTTTGAGATTCCAAACCTTTTCTTTACGGCAAGGGAGAGAAAATCATGAGATGAAGGGCTCTGGTTTTCTGTGATGAAGCGAAGACAGTCGACTTCTGAACTTGTTGAGACAGAACTGGTTCCGGCAGTGGAATCAGCTTCGGTTGTAATTCCAGAATCAGGGGGAACCAGTTGCTCCGAGGCCACTTGGGAGCCACTAGGGCTGCCGTTCCTTGAAAGGATCTCATCTTGGTGAGGACCTTGAGCAGAAGATTGGGCGGAGGGAACAGGTAAATCTTGGTCCATCTGTTCCGGCCCAGGGACATGGCGTCCACAGGCAATTTGATATCAAAATTTTACTTAACCTAGCCATTGTCTGATTTGCTTTTTTCAATCTTTCACTCAATTCTAATTCTAAAGACTCTGTATTGGAGATCATAGGTCCTAAATACTTAAATGACCCTACCTCATTAATCCTTCCTCCTTCCAATGATATTTCATTTTCCATTGCATACTTTATTCTCATCATCTCTGTCTTTCTTCTGTTTATCTTCAGCCCAACCTCGTATGATATTTCATGCACTATGGTAAGAAAGCATTGCAAATCCTGTGGTGTTCTGCTAACAAGGACAGCGTCATCAGCATATTCTAGGTCTGCTAAATTCCTATCACTAATGTAGTCCAATCCTTCTCCACCATCTCTGACTGTTCTACACATTAAAAAATCCATGAGGAGGATAATCAACATAGCTGGCAACGCTTTCCCTTGGAGTACTCTGCTGTTCACTGGAAATTCATTTGATAAGACTCCATTAACAGTAACTTTGCACTTACTATGCTCATGAACAGATTTAATCAGATTTACATATCTAAGAGGAATTCCATAATAACGCAGAACTCTCCACAAAATTGGCCTGTGCACACTATCAAAGGATTTTTCATAGTCCACAAATGCCATCAAAAGTGGATTTCTATATTCTACGCATTGCCGTACATGTTTCAAAATGAAAATTTGATCAGTGCAACTTTTACCTTTTCTACATCCTGCTTGTTCATCTCTCAGCTTTTCATCAATCTTTCTCTCCAGTCTCTTTAGAATAAGCATATTATATATTTTCATAAGAACTGACGTAAGTGTGATACCTCTGTAATTACTGCAATCAGTCAGGTCTCCTTTTTTTTTTTTCTTTTTTTTTTTTTTTTTTTTGCTATTTTCACTAACACCACTAACTCCTGTTCATCACGTTTTGCCTCTTTATGCCACATTCTTCAAAATAATCTTTTAAGTGGTCTGGGAGTCACTTCATTTTCGGTCCTTATCATCATCTCGCCAGTTATTCTATCGTATCCCAGGGCTTTCCATTTCTTTAGTTTTTTAGAATAGCTTCGACTTCAAACACTCGGAATTCATTCATGGGAACGTCAAGGTCTTTATCAGCTTCAGGTACATCAAATTATTCCCTTCATATCTCCTATTCATAACCTCACTAAAGTGCTCCATCCAACTTTGTCTTTCTTCATCTGTTGCTATAACAGAGCCATCTCTCTTTTTGATGGGTATATGCTTCTTCTTCTTTGCCCAGTCGAGATTTCATTAATAATTCTATGAGCAATTCTTACACCTGAATTCATAGCTTTGTCAGCCTCATCTGCTTTACTGTCTAAATATTCTGTCCAGCCATTCTTGGCATTTCTTTTGACCTCAGTATACTGGAATACTTAGCATGCTCTGCCTTGTAATTTTAATTACTACCTCGAAAGCTTTCAATAATCAATTTCTGTCTTTGTCTCCTTTTTATAGTATCCCAAGTATTATTGTTAACTTTTTATAGAATATAATTTATTTTTGTAAAGTTTGTATTATTTCGATCACCAATATTTTCTATCAGTGCTTTGCTCGTAATCCCTTACTAAGAACCAAAGTAAGAGGTTGGGTTTTTAATAGCTCACATAAGTAATCACCCAGTTTTGTTTTGAGTATACATATGAGACCTTTGGATATTCAGTTTTCATATATATTGCCGTCTAGGGGTTGCGTAATTTTCTCAGAGCTCGAGTATTATTTTTCAAGTGTAACACAATTATGAAATATAAGCAGGTGAGTTTGGAGCTCGGGAGTTTATGTAATTCGCCAACCATAATATATATACATATATATATATAAATATATATATATATATATATATATATATATATATATATATATATATATATATATATATATATATATGACCCATGCAGACAGATAATGAGACATCGGCATATGGGTTTTCTTCATTTATTACAAAAGGTTCGTTTGTAAGTACACAATACACAACTACCTTCTCAGGTGAGGGTCTTATCAACTCGAGTGTTCACCAGCAACTAAAACTCCCTTCACTATCAAAATGCAGGGTTAGCAAAATATGCCAAGACATCGGTTTTTGTGGAATACTCATGAATATTGAGTTCATTTACCTTGTCGTACAAGACATCTACATACACGAATTAGGACATATATATATATATATATATATATATATATATATATATATATATATATATATATATATGTATATATATATATATATATGTACATATATATATATATATATATATATATACACACACACACACATATATATATATATATATATATATATATATATATATATATATATATATATATATATATATATATATATATATATATATATATATATATATATATATATATATATAGTGTAAAGGCCCAACCCAGGAGGGGAGCAAAGTAGACGTGGATAAAATTCAAAGTGTATTTATTGGTTGGTTGCTTAGTTGCTTGGTATAGATTGCCTTGCCTATAGCAAGACACGGGCTCTTGCACTAGATAAGATAAGATTGAGAATGTCAAAAACAAGGGAAGATGAGAAAGTGATATAAACTCGAAAGGGACTGGGGATATTTACGTTCACCTCTTGAAAGAACCAGGTTCAATCTGTTGCTCTTGAAATAATCTGAACGTGTACAGGGGTAGAAAGGAGTCGGTAGGGCAACTCCTTTTTAGGTCTACGAAAAGGAAAAGTTGTTAAATGAGAGAAAAAGCTAGAGTAGGAGACCACGGGAAGGAGAGAAAAAGAATTAAGTTGTAGGCAGAAGAAAGGGAACACAATATTCCTGAGAAAAGCTAAAGTGTTAGAAATAGCAATAGGGAATATTATCAGCTAAGTGGGAGAAAGCTAATAATCAAAAAGGGAAAAGTGACTAAATAAGTGTGAGACCGGAAAGGTAGTAATGACCAAGAGCCAATCAGAGATCAGGAAAAATGAGAGAGTTACAAGTAAGGGACGTAGCTTGGATGGTTGGACAGGAAGGAGAGGAATCAGATTGGAAGTACCCAATCAAAAAGCAGGATTTTAGGGTGGAGAACGGGGACTAATCAGGTGCCGGGAAGTGACGAGAAGGTGAAGGAAAGGATGAAAAAGGACCAAGAAAAAGAAGATTGTAGATCAGCCAATGAAAATTAAAGGTTTTAAGAGAGAAGATTACAGTGGCTTGGATGGGTAGACAGGACAGAGAAAAGTCAGTTAGACAGTAGCCAATAGAAATTCGGGGCATGTCAACGAGAAATTACAGGTGAACAAGAAGGAGATGAGGGAGCAGAGCACGAAATAAAAAGAAAACAAAGCAAGAATGACGAAACAATATAATACAGAGAGAGAGATGGACACAAAACAGAGAGTAGTAGCCAATTAGAGAACGATGAAGGAGCTCATTCATTAAACATCTCTCCTCACCGAACCTACTCTAATTCAAAATAGATTAGCGTAGATCAAGCAAAGTTGAGAGATGTCTAATAGAAATGAAGGGAAATAGGAAATAGTATGGGAAAAGAAATATTGGGAATGTGAAGAATGAATAATGCAAAAGAGAATAATATAAGAAACAGGGTGAAAAGATAATTTAGAAATTGAAAAAAAAAGGAAATTAAGGATTTGCAAAAGATAAAGGGAATAAAAAAAAGTTGGAAAGATACGACGTAGATGTGTGAGAGAACAATGTAAATGTTCGAAAGGGATTAGAGAAGGTATTCGGAAAAGGTGTAAGTATATAATAATAGGTGATGGGCAATAATTATATGAAAGAAGTATCAAAAAGTGAGGTCATATTGCTAACGTGCAGGGTATATCAGTGAGTTAATGCTGTGTAAGTGATTGATCATATAAATGAGATAATACTGTGAGAGTGAGATGTTTATCAGAGTGAGCCGGGACTTATAATAAAATGTGTGAGTTAGAACAGAGAGCCTTCCATACAGTAGGCTTGTCTACACAGTATCTTACGCTAATATAAAAATACTAGAGCAGATAAAGCATAGTGAGAGCCACTGTGCAGAAGGAAAGGAATAGAGAGGAGCTAGGTTGAGTTAGGAGGTTCAGGGAGAACGCATGAGAGGTTAAAACATCATTGGTCTTCAGGAGAAAGGGTAAGATATCGACTAGGAGTTATGATATTATCTGGGATGTCTGCGGGGTAAGGGGGTTATTAACAATATATTTGTTAATGTACATGACTGTTTCAAGAAAGGTGGTATTGTCAAACTGAGAAACGGTTAGCCCGACATCAGGATCAATGAGGTAGGCAAGAGAAGGGTCGACAGGTAGAGGAGTGGAGGAAAGAATGGGTTTAACAGGGATGGGAAGAGGAGCAGGATGAGTTTGAGGAATAGGTTCAACAGGAGCAGATTGAGGTTTAGGAATAGGTTTAGGAGTGGCAGTAGAGGAGGAGGAAATAGTTGGTTGAGTATTGAGTTAGAGGAAAGGGAGGATTGATGATTTGGGTAGAGGTTTTGAGGGTTAGAGGAGAGGATCTTCTGCTGAAGAGCTATCCTTTGTTGTTTTACAGGGCATCGCAGATCCCACACATGGTGGGGTTCTCTGCAATTAGGGCAGCAAGCAATGGCTGGTTTGCCTTCCTTGTACAGTTTGAGGCCCTCCTCAGTGTCGTAGTCTTTGGGGCAGATGCCACAGATGGGGGAGGAGGCAAAGCATTGATTGCTATGGTGCCCATATTGATTGCAGCAGTAACAGCGAAGAGGGGCGGGATGTAGCCCTTTACATAAAAGGAGCCCCAGAGGCCGAGGTCAAGTCTACCTGGAGAAGGTCCTCTATGTAGACATTTGACCTTGTAGGAGCGTTGGCCAGATTTAGTCATACAGCATTCTGCATGAGCTATTTGAGGATGCAGTTCCATAGGTGTGAAAGGGAGCATGGAATGAAAGCCACAGACTATAATCCATCTCATTCTCAGGGCTGGATCAAGCAACTTGAAGCAGGTCTTCTTATGTGACAGCATGGCCACAGCATTGGCATCCAAGGGAGTAATGATATACTCCAAAGGGATGTTGATGTTGACTCTGATGTTGGGCTTGTACTTGTCTTCGAAGTCGGCAATAACAGAGTATGGATCTTTGTCTGCTTGTGGCAGAACAAGGAAAGTAGGGAAAGGAGAGGAGGGAGTAAGGACAGGATTCGAAGAACGTTTGGGAGGATGAGAGGAAGGAGAATTGGAGGGAAGGGTTGTGTTGTCAAACACGTTACTAGCTATAGTAAGGGATGCAAGGGAATCGTTAATGAATGAACAGGACATAAATAAAGATAATTAGCCTGTTTACAGTCGCTTCAGCGGAATGACAGTGGATAATAAGAGATAGAGATGCCTCTGCCCGACATCTCCCCTAACAACAGCTAAGGGAGACTTTTTATTGGTTGGTTCGTTCATTCGTTTTAGAGTGCCTTCCTTATAGCAAGAAACGGGCTCTAGCACAAAGGCAATCCAGAAGAGAGATATTTCATTAAAGTCAGGAATAATATAAGAATTAGATGGAACAAAAAAAAAAAAGGAAGATGAACAGGACCAATCAGTTGTCAAAGGGTAGAAAGGGTCTGGAAGGGTGGCTCCTCTTTAGGTCCACAAACTGAAGAATTGCATAGTAGGAGAGAAAACGTTTATAGCAGAGAGTCCCATGAAAGTAGAAGAGCATGAGAAGGAAAAAAAAACACTTAAGTTGTAGGCAGAAGAAGGGGAACACAAGATTCCCAAGATAAAGGTTAAGTGTTAGAAATAGCGATAGGGAAAAGTATTAGCTGACTGGGAGGGAGCTAATCATCAAGAGAGAAAAGTAACGAAATAGGTGTGAGGACGGAAAGGTAGTCATGGTCAAAAGCCAATAAGAGACCAGAAAAAATGAGAGAGTTATAAGACAGTGACTGAGCTTAGATGGGTGGACAGGAAGGAAAGGAATCAGATTGACGGCAGCCAATCTAAAAGCATAATTTTAGGGTGGGGACAGAGGACCAATAACGCAGTGGGAAGTGACAGTAAGGTGAAGGAAAGAATGCGGATGTTGAAGGAAAATGACGTAGCAGGAGAGTTGACAAGAAAAAGGACCGAGAAAAAGTGGATTGTAGATCAGGCAATGAAAATTAAGGGGTTTAAGAGAGAAGAGCACGGTGACTTGGATGGGTGGATGGGGCAGAGAAAAGTCAGTTAGACAGCAGCCAATAGAATTCGGGGCATGTGAACGAGAAATTATGGGTTAACAAGAAGGAGATGAGGGAGCAGAGGACGGAGTAAAAAGAAAACAGAAAGAAAAAATTATGAAACAATAGGATACAGAGAAAGATAGGCATATAGGAGGGGGAGCAGTAGCCAGTCAGCGAATGATGAAGGAGTTTATTAGTTTAACATTTCCCCTCACTGAACCTACGCTAATTCAAAATAAATTAGCGCAGATCAAGCAAATTTGAAAGATGTCAAACAGAAATGAAAGAAAATAAGATTTAAAATAGGAGTAAAAAGGTTGGGAATGAGAAGAATGAATAATGCAAAAGAGAATGATATAAGTAACAGGGCAAAGAGATCATTTAGAAATAAAAAAAGATAAGAAATTAAGAATTCACAAAAGGCAAAGGGAATAAAAAAAGCTAGAAAGATACGACGTAGATGTGTGTGAGAGAGCGGTGTAAATGTCCAAAAAGGATTAGGGAGGAATTGGGAAAAGGAACTAGGATATAATATAGGTGATAGGCAATAATAATGTGAAAAAAAGATAATAAAAGAAAAAGAGGTAATATTGCAAATGTGATAGATTATATCAGTGAGTTATTACTGTGAAAGTGATTGGTTATTTAAGTGAGATGATATTGTGAAAGTGAAAGTTATAAAGGTGGGTACACACATGCAAACAGAACCTTGTATTGTAACCGGTAGACGGTTCCTCAAACCCGAACCCCGAACTCGCGAGGTTTGAGGCTTCGTTCGCCCTCCGTCCCGGCAACTGCCGGGTTTTGAGCCTCAAATCAAAGTGAGGTGGCTTTGCACGTTACACAATGTGTGGACAGGACCTGTATTACACACATATAAACAAAGGTTGCTGAGTGTGTTGACACCAACTATGAACGAGGCTGTTCATAGTAGAGTCCCTTCTTTTGGTCAGTCAGTACGTAAATGTCTACCATGGCTGATTTGAGTGAGGAAGAGGTCCTTCAATATATTAGTTATTACGAAGAAAAGACTCTACTGTGGTATGCAAAACATAAGAACCCTTTTAATAAAATAAGTCGCAATGATGCATGGATAGATATTGCACAAAAAAACGGAAAAATCAATGGAGGAATGCGAGGAAGATGACTTGCTTGTTAGCGTCTATGAGAAGGGAGAAGGTTAAGATTAAGAAAAGCACTGGAACAGGGAAAGTTGAGTACCGAAATACAGATAGTTGATCCGTAATGTAGTTTTTTTATATCATATATAGGAAATTGAACCCTAGATATAAAATACCAAGTGATTGTGTCTTGCTTTAAAAATAATAGAGATGTGTTTTTAAGTAATAAAATACGCAACTGCTACTTCCATGGTGGCTATCATCGGTAAACAGCCCGAACAGACTGTTGATCGCAGTGGATTGCAACGAACTTACGTGTTTAACGTGATTATGGTTCGTCCTCAACATTTTGACATTTTGTAACTGTATATGCATAACTCAGTTACACATACAAGGCTCGGCTCTCATGTCTGTACCCACCTTAACAGAATCAGCATGGACTTGGTACATAGAGCGAGTATGAGGGAGTGAAGGTGCGCCCTTTCCTTAAAATAGGTTCATCTAAGCAGAATCTTACACTAATATAAAATTAGCGCAGATAAAGTATAGTGGGGACCATTGTGCAGAAGTAAAAAAGTTATTTAAAGAGGGGGACGGGTAAGAAGAATTTAGCAATAATTTTAGAATGTTCCTTAGAGGAAAGAACAAATAGTTCATCAGGGGTTCTTCCAGCTTCAGGGTGAGGGTTACCATAGGGGAAGAGGTAATCAATAAAAACACGATGTCGTTCTGAGGGTCCAAGACGATTAAACATATAAAGAGAAGTACAAAGGTGACGAGGAGGGAGATCTGTCTTAGGATTTTTCCCGGGAGAAGAAGAAGGTTTTTCCGAAGCAGGAAGGGAGGGGTTAAGAGATTCTGAGGTGGAGGATATCGAGGGAGTAGAAATAGGAGTGGAAGGTGATTAGAATTTCTGATTAGAGGAGTAGAAGAAGGAATGAAATCAGTAGGAAAGAATGCAGGACTATTAGGAGAGAAAGGAGAAGGAACAGGTTGGGGATTGTGGTTTAAGAGAGAGGAGGGTTTAGGATTTGAGAAGAGAAATTCAGGATTAGAAGAGAGGTTCTTCTGCCGAAGTGCGATCCTTAGTTTCCTTGCAGGGCACCGTTGATTCTAAACATGATGAGGCTCATGGCAGTTTGGACAACAGACAGTTGTCTGCTTTCCTTCTTTATAGAGTTTGAGGCATACCTCAGTGTCATGTCCCTTGGCACAAATGCCACAGGTAGGGGTAAAGGCAAGGTATTGTTTTCTGTGGTGACCGCAGCGGTTGCAGTGGTAGCATCGGAAGAGTGGTGGAATGTAATCCTTTACCAAGGAGCCCCAGATGGCAAGGTCAATTCTAGCTGGAGAAGGTCCTTCATGCAGACATTTGATTTTGAAGGAGGGTTGGCAAGCTCTAATCATGCAATGTTCTGCATGGCCTCTCTATGGATGCAAGTTGAGAGGCGTAAGGGGAAGCATGGGATGATATCCACAGACTATTATCCATCTTCTGAGGGCTGGATCAAGCATCTGAATATAGGCTCTCTCTATCTTGATAAGCAGGTTACGGCTTCATCGTCCAGAGGAGTGATGATAAATTCCAAAAGGAGATTAATCTTGACCCTAATCTTGAGTTGGTACATCTCTTCACACTTGGATATGATGGCATAAGGGTCTTTGTTTGGATGCGGCAGAACGAGGATTTGGGATAAGGAGAGAAAGGTTTAGGAGCAAGGTTCGAGGATTGGTTGCGAGGTTGGATGGATGATGTTATCATGAATGTCACTAGCCATAGAAAATGGGTATAAGACAATCGTCTGTGAAAGTGAGGGAGGTCATTGTAAGTAACCAGTCTGCCCAATGTTACTTAAGTGCAACAACAGTGGGTAATGAGGATCCCCTAGCCCATCTGCCCCTAACCAAAGCTAAGGGAGACTGATTTTTATTGGTTCTCACTAACAGTCTTATGTATGGCTAGTGTGAGCAATTAGGTACTACAACAACACCTCCTTCTCCAATGTCTCTTTAAGGAAAGAGAATGTGTTTTTTTCGGTACTTATGCTTAATCTATAAATGTACAAACAATATACATACATATATCAATGAAAAGAAAAAATATAAGGAACATAATGACATACATTTTAAATGAAATATTATAATAGTTAGACAGTAAAAATGTATTTATTTCTCAACCCCCTTTACTTTATTAATTGTTACGTAATTAACTTCGACACATTACATAGAGTACTTTATGAGTATACCTGACAGAAAGATAATTTATTTCTCTCTATGAACAATACATAACAATATCTGCACAAGTGTTTGTTTGATATGAAACAAGGATTACAATATATTGAAGAAACACATGGCCTCAGTTTCTAGGAGGGTCAAGTGTTTAACACTCGTCCCGTACAATATATATATTCTTACGAAGCTGGTCTACTTGAGAGTAGATTATTTTATCCGCATATTGCATTTGTGTATTTAAGAGATTTATGGCCAGCTCGTAAGGTGAGTTCCACTCATGTAGGATTAAGTAAATGTATGTAAATTACATAAGACTGTCATCATTCATTTAGTTATATTTTCCTTCAGTTCCATATTTGTAAATTTACATCATTTTAAAGAATTAAATTTTTATTTCACATAGTCTTGGGTAATCTTTTAAAAAGTATGTATGACACACGCGAGGTACGCTATATGACAAACGCAAGAGATTCATGTTTCCACGTGGTTGGAAAATGCACGAAGACTCTAGACTACAGATTATTCTTTTTTTAATGTTATGAGAATAGGTGGGCGGAGTTAGCCGAGAGTGTTGCTACGTTGGGCGATGAATGAACCCCTTCTTCAAACTGCCAAGTTGGCAACCTGACATCGTGAGAGGCCGTATGGACCATGCCCCCACGCTACGGGAATGATTAACTAGAAGTTTCTAGAATCAATTAAGGTGATATATATAAGGGCCTAGCAATGCATAGAAACCAGAGATCCAGCCTGACCCTCTGAAAGAGCCAACGTCCATCAGTCCTCTCTCCGGCATCTATCCAGCTACTATGTATTTCCTCTGCAACGTGCATAGTGTTTCCTCTCAAACACGCCTATTGTTTTCTCATAAATGTGTATAGTGTTTGTTTAAATATTGGAATTTTTGTAATTTTGATTTTGAAAGAAGTGAAGGGTATCTGTGAATACAGTTTAGATCGTAAAGATTTGGTTAAAAAGTTAAGTGTATTTATTTTTAGTTAACCGTTCGGTAACCTTGTGTGAGTTCTAAGGACGTAAGAGTAACAGTTACGTATATGTAAATGTAATCATTGTTTATTTTCTAGCGTTTACGTGTCAATTTTTTTCATTAATTGTCAAAATTAGATATTTTCATAAATCAATTTCTAATGAAACAAGTGATTGTATAATTCTTGAAGTATCATTTTGTCTTAGTCTAATGTTTACTTCAGATTTAAATTTTGGGTGATTTATTTTTGGTGTTAAATTTTGAATTGTTATCTTTTTTATAGAATATATATATTTTTGTAAAGTATGTATTATTTCAATCATCAGCAATTATTTCAGTGCTTTGCTTGTATCCCCTGACTAAGAACCGAAGTAAGACGTTGATTTAAGAATAGTTCCTGTTAAAAGTAAAGTAATCACCCAGTTTTGTTTTGAGTGTAATGTAACGAGACCTTTAGATATTCAGTTTTCATATATATTATCGTCCTGGAGTTACGTATTATTCTCTTGCGTATCAGATTACATGATATAAAGCAGGCGAGTTTTGGAGCTCGGTAATTTACGTAATTCGCTAGTCGTAATAATATGTATATATATATATATATATATATATATATATATATATATATATATATATGTGTGTGTGTGTGTGTGTGTGTGTGTGTATGTGTTGTCTACTGACTGAATCTGTGTGGACATGAGTGTCACCAGAAGCACAGTTTCCCGGTGTTGGGGTTTCAAATTGCCCTCTCCAAATCTTACCCTCCGATAGTTTGAAACCGGTTTGAGGCTACCCGGGGTAACTTGAATCCGGTTTCAAGGTACCCCGTGAGGAATTTGAAACCGGGTTTAAGCTACCCCCCTGGTTTAAAATTACCCCCTCATTTTGTTTGCGTAAGATCTCATCATTTATAAATATTAATCAATTACTTTTTGATCAGGGCCAACACAAAATTATGTAGGTTAAATGTAAATACATGTTAAGTTCCATCTACTGATATCATTTATAGATGTCATGTCTTAATCCGTGTATTGTTATGTTCCTCTTTGCGGTTATTATATTAGTTCAGTGATAAAAGCACACTCGATTGACCATTTATTATTATATGTTTTCCCAAAATGAACTAGAAAAACATTCCGTGTGTAAACTTGCATGTTGTATAATACATTAAAAGCGTGGAAAGGTTTGAGAGAATATTAAAAATACATCCAAGATTCATTAAACTATATCTAATTCCACTCACTGTTCAGAACTATAGTAAAACTAATATCGAGTGGCAGTCTTAGAGAGATCTCTTTCCTAATGTAGTGTGTGATTTCTATAGGTTTTGGACGATTTGCACAGAGTATGATAGTCAGTCTTTCTGACGTATTTTGGGAGCTTCTTCATGAGAAGTACAGAGAATGGCTTCCGATGTCAAAGGAGGATTCGTGGCTTGGATTGGAATTCAGATAAAGTATTTGGGTAGGGCAGAAACTAGGAAGATTAATAATTTTCCTCCAAGGGTAGGAATATCTCCTTTTGTTAATCTCTCTCTCTCTCTCTCTCTCTCTCTCTCTCTCTCTCTCTCTCTCTCTCTCTCTCTCTCTCATATATATATATATATATATATATATATATATATATATATATATATATATATATATATATATATATATATATATATATATATATATATATATATATATATATATATATATATATATATAGTTAGGTAGTTGAATCGGGAAAACTTCAAAAGTTCAAACCTGTAACAAATGTTTTCATGTTGAACAAGCTGACATAAGTCTTTTTATAGTTTTCTTAATGCTGTTACTGTTCTTAAAATACTTTATATTAATTTTTTATTACTTTTTATATAGTTTATTTATTTCCTTTCCTCATTGGGATATCTTTCTTTTTGAAGCCTTGGGCTTTCAGTATCCTGCGTTTCCAACTAGGGTTGTAGCTTAGATAATAATAATAATAATAATAATAATAATAATAATAATAATAATAATAATAATAATAATAATAATAATAATAATAATAATAATAATAATAATAATAATAATGACAGTTATGGTCATTTATTGATTGCATTACAGCTCTAGAACACAATGGAACAAAACAATCTAAGATGGCTGTCACTGACCAGAAAAATAGTTCACGTTAATGACAACAGCCAAAGGAATATTGTTGACTCCTTCTCAACTGCCTATACTCAAAGCTAGAATTTCAATCTAACCCCATATCATCCTCTTTCCCAAAATCCAACTTATGTGGAATCATCAAGGAAATTGACAACTTGGGGATCCAATGTTTCTGTATATATAGGGTATCAGTGTACATTTGTCCTTTTCCTTTCGTGGCTTAATACACACACGTACACACACGCAGGGGCTAATGAAAGAATATGAATAGTTTTTACGAAAATGATCTTGAATGTACAGTACAAATAAATTAAACATTTATGATGATTACGGGGAAAGTACCCTCGACAACCCTTTTAATGAGGTTCCCGTAAAGTCAGTCTAATATGACCCAAGATTATCGGTACCTCACCAAAGGACGACTAGCCAGGTCTTTAATCCGCCAAGAATTTGTCTTTCCTTGAACTAAATGATCAAAACCTTTCGATTTCAACTTGATACTATGTGGATCCAAGAACTTATGGAGTACCACTCGATTCTGGGCCTACTTTTTTTTCTTATATATAGTGGACACAGGTCAAGCGTTCCTTGATTAAGTCATCCGGATAACCACAAGGAGGGCGATAGTTACAATCAAGGTATATAAATAAGGGAGAGAGGTACAGTCACTTTAGTCGCGGGGGTAGTTGTGGGGTATTTCCGTGACGCTCCTGGAGGTCAGGGTGGGAGCGGTCAAGGGAACAACTGAACTTAAGTACCTTGGGTCGAAGGGATTAGGCCTGTCTGTAAGTGTGTGTGATGTCCTTCTCACTCTGTTATCTTGTATACCTTTGGTGTTCTTTTGAATTCATATAGGTCACTGTAATGCACATACAAAATCGTGGATTGGTAATTTTGGATCTCTAATATATAATAAAAACCATAAATTAATATGCTTGATAGGACTTGAAAAATATTCAATTAACATTTGACCTGGTATTTATTTACAAAGACTTATTTAAAATTTTACAATACATTATTTGATAAACTAACATAAATATACAAATAACAAATAGTAGTATCTGGCTTCATAATAGAAATGAGAAATATTTAGTAAAAGTAAAAAAAAAAAATAAATCTATGGCATTATTTAGTTAATTTATGAATCTTTTTCTTTTTTTGCCTACTTGATATAATTTGGGCATTCAGAACTCTCATCCTAAAAAACATCCGACATCTAACAAAAAACACTATTACTTTAAAAGGCAAGGATACACAATTTTCAATATGGCGTGCCAAGTCGTATAGTACTCCATTGCCTGGTCTCAGTGTATTTTCTCCATTGTATGTTTTAAACATTTTTTCCATTACCTTTAATTTTTCAAAAGCCTCAGCACTTGGTTCCGTAATTTATTATCATGTCGCTCTACTGCACTAATCCAGGTACCTTTCACTTTTTTAAGCTTACATCCTAAGAACTGATAATCTGGAAATTTAGATGCCACATAACCTCCAACATATCGTAGGCCCTCTTCGTCTGCAACATTCTCTAAAGTTCTTTCATAAAATTCATTTTCAAAGTTTTCTGAATCTTCTTCTGGCATCTTCTCATCTTCAGTAGAGGCAAACACCATTGCAGAAATCATAAGCTCTCTTTCAAGATCAGTTTCATTTGAATCATTATTTTCACAACTTTTCTCTTGACTGAACATTCCTTCCGACATATTTGAAGAATCGCACTCCTTCATCGAGTTACAATTTTTTCCAGTTATAGAGTTTCCTTTGCCAAGTAAATATGACCTTATTCTGTGTTTGACTTCAACTGGCGTAGGATGATCATAAGTTGCACCCAATTTCTAAGACAGCCAAACATGTTTTCCAGTTCATCTTGGTTAAGTCTGGAGGTAATTATGTATGATACATCATATTTACTTTTCAACATATCATGCAACCTTGGCAAGGATTTACATGACACAATAAGTCCCTTTTGGAACTGATATATTTTATTACTTTTCAAAACTCGCCTCGTTTCAGCTGTACACTTCATATTGTCAAGGATTTTATTCTGTTCCGACAGTTGCATCCCATAGGCATGTCTAGATTTTTTTCTGTCATAAGGTACCCTTGAATTGAACACATCAAACCAGGAGTCGGCAAGCTTTATAAAGTCCCTTGTACTTTCCCAGTACATGCTCTTCAAAAGTCCCTGACTTCCATAAAAATTTAAAGCTTTAGATGTTATTTCCGAAAGAAGCTGCACTGCTTTCCTCACATTCATACGTTGTGTACCTGTTACATTTATGTGTTTCTCTGTTAAACGATATGTGGGTTTCAAATCACTTTTACTTCGGTTGACAATTTCCCTAATACATCCACTTAGAACAAAATTTCTATTTTGTAATTCAAAACCTGAATCAAGAAAATTGTTTCTCACTAACTTGATTAAATGATGAGCATCGGCGAAGACATGAATTTCTCTTTCTGGTACAGAGGGGTTCTAAAATGAAGGATTTTCTGTTCCTATATTGAGACTGTTCCATAAACTGATATTAGTAGGACCCGTCACACACCATAGCCACAACAGGAAAACCGACAGACTCCACTTTTGTAATTACATCAAATAACAGTTCCTTTGTAACCTTGGTATCAAAATTATAATATATTAGTTGTTTCCAAGATTCTCTTATTCCTCTAATCATAATGCACTGTACACGAGATTTAGGATTCTAAAGTGTCTTTGATCCTTGGTCATAACACCAGATTTGAGAAACACTACACTCATCAAATGAAATTACACATAAACGACTATATTCTTTCATTTCCTTGCCCTTTTCATTTAGTATTTCAAAAACTGTGTGCAAGATCCCCGGGTCAACAATGATTTTTGATGCCCAACGCCTTAGGGTACTTTCTGAGGGAAGAGGAATCTTGCACTAATCACCTAACTACCGATAACCTTTAGGACTGAAGTTTTTCAATGTTATTGCACGACTAATGTCACCATCTGCCCAACGTTTCACAATTCTTCCACTCATAATGTTTTGCACCTGTGAAGGAGAAAACATTTTTTCTAAAAACGCTCTGCAACATGATGCTTCATATCTCATAATCTCTAAATCCTCCAACAAACGTAACCTTTCTTTATCCCACTGCTCTTTCTTTGTAAGGAGATCATTTCTTTCTTGAGTAACGCTGTTTAATTGACTCTGCAACTCTTCTAGTGTTGCTGTATGAACCCTTTTTTCACTTCGAGGATAGTCTTTTCCGCAGAAAACATTGTTGTAATCATGAAGCTCATTTTCACAACCTGATAACATTTCTGCAATGAAGCGTTTCCGATTTTTCTCTTTTATCCTTTTCATTCGAGATGTACCAGATACACTATCATCTGAAATGTAAAAAGAAAAACATCTTAATATCTCTCTTTCTCTTACACACACACACACACACATACATATATATATATGTATATATATATATATATATATATATATATATATATATATATATATATATATATATATATATATATATATATATATATATATATATACATCAGTTGTCATAAGACTTTGTATTAATATGATCGTGACTGAGGTATGGAATATGCCAAGTTTTCCCTTTATAGTCTCTTTCTATTTACTATATATGTACACACAAACCCCCATATATAAACACAGATAACAGCTGTTATAAGTATAAATAGTGTGACTAATTAAAAAGAAAAAAAAAGTAAATAAGTTTTTCAAGTAATACTGAAAAATTGAAAAAGAAAGATTACCAACCTTGTGAATGAGGCATGTGAAGTGTTGGGATTGCATTGCTCTTCAGACGTCTGTATTTCATTGCTGGGGCTCGTGATCCAAGAAGTTCCTGTTGCAGGTCTCTCTCATGTGCACTTTCTTCAAAATTTTTATTGCATATGCGATGAGTAGTAGGGTTAAAGTTGTCCTTTCTCTTACAACGATGAACCCATTTCCTTCTTGTTTCCTCATCACGAGGGAATCGGAAAAAGGATACCTCCTTTTTTTTCTACTATTTGAATAACAACCAAATACGGCGCAGTTGTTTGGCATTATTTAAACAATAATCTAGATCAGCGGTTCCCAACCTGTGGGTCGCGACCCCAAATGGGGTCGCTACACCAATGCCTGGGGTCGCCAATCGATTTTGAGCTGAATGGGAATATTATATAAAATAAGGTGAAAAAAACATGTTAAGACAGTTAAATATTTTTTTTTTACAAGGAGAGTAACACAACAGTAACAGTTATTGGTATATTAGACCACTTAAAATCTTTTATAGAATATGCTGCATGTTTGCACAATATGTACAATACCAAAGAGTCTATATTTTCTGAATGTTTAAACATTTTGAATTCAATACTTTCTGAACTCAAATCGTTCCTGCAAGAGCAGTAGATCAATGGTTAAATAACTGAATGGGTTGACTCACGTGTAGGTTAGACTCCAACAATCTTTCGCTCGCTCAGTTCTTTGACCTCACGGACACCTAAAACTCATTATAATACCTATCTTGGAGTACCTAGAGTGGTTCTTAGGATCATACTGTCATGAATCGGGAGAAAATGTTCCCTTTATAAATCCATGTTTGCATCGTACTATGAAACTTAATGTAACAGCTTGATGAAACTACTGATGTGACAAACTTTTCACAACTTCTTGTTTATGTTCGGTATTATAAAAATGAAAAAAATAAAGAAGATTTCTTGTTTTGTAAGCCTCTACAAACTTCAACTACTGCTGCTGATATTTTTTATTTAACTGATGATTTCTTCAAAGAACGTTCGATCGAATGGGAGAAATTGTGCGGAGTTTGTATTGACGGGGCACCTACGATGCTCGGCTGTAAGTCTGGCTTCAATCGCTAGTTAAAAAGGTGACTCTAGAAGTAATTGGGACTCACTGCATGGTTCATCGACAAGTATTAGCTACCAAGATGTTACCCGAACCATTCAAAGAAGTGCTTAACCGAGTGATTAAAGCATTAAATGTCGTTAAATCAAGGCCACTTGCAACATGGCTCTTAAAACTTTTATGTGGAGATATGAGTTCAACGCATGAAGCACTACTGTTTCACACAGAGGTAAAGTGGCTCTCGAAAGGAAAGGCGCTGAAGAGATTTTTTGATTTGAGAGGAGAGCTGCAAATATTTCTCGCTTCTCAAAATGCAAGTGAATATGAATCATTATTTACGGATGAATTTACGTTGTGCAAATTGGCATACCTGGTCAACATTTCTGAGATATTTAATAGTATGAATACAGGATTACAGGGAAAGGAAAGTACGATTATACAGTATCTTTGTCTGAAAAAGATATTGTCTTTTAAAATGAAATTGGAACTCTGGATCACCAAAATTAACCAAAAGGAATTGTGTATGTTCCCAACACTTGCCCAATTAGTTGAAAAAGCGGCAAATGAAATCGATGACTTATATGGCTTGATTCAAGAGCAGTTGGAAAATCTTACTGTTCAAATAAGAAGTTATTTTCCTGATGAATGTTACAAATTTTCCTCCCTTACAATCAACCCTTTCAATGCCAGTGTATCTGAGGTCCCTGAAGCAGCAGAAGAAGAGTTCATCGACTTAAAAAACAATTTTGAAGCTAAATCTTGGTTTGGTGAACTGCAACTACAAGAATTTTGGGCAATAAGTTTCCAAAAATTCCCAGTAATATCAGAAATCGCAATAAGGAATTTATTGCCGTTCCCAACAACTTAGTTATGTGAAGCAGACTTCTCCCAACTTCTCATCCTTAAAAATAAATGCCGAAACTAATTAAATGGGGAAGATGACAACGGAGCCCAGGATAGAGTTGCTAGCTAAAAACTGCAATACCAGTCGTCTCATTAAGGTCAGTTCATAAACACCGCTTTACATAACGTTGGAAATTTGGGTTCTAATAATTTTGAATTGATTTACAAATAATTAATTTTTGTAGCAGCTTTGGAGTTTTTTATGAATAAATTGGAAATTAATCATGATTTTAAGGAATGTATAGTTACTTCACGAACAGATAATCTATCATTCAATAATCGCAATATATGGCAGTTTATTGTTGAAAAAAATGAATGTGTATATAAGATATTTCAATGATTGGGGTCGCTTCCTGATTGCTTATTCTAAAATGGGTCGCCATGTTTAAAAGGTTGGGAACCACTGATCTAGATTATATAAATAATCAAAACTATGGTTTTATTCGAAGAATGTCAAACTAAATCACTGCAAAGATGATTGAAGGGACCTGTGATCGACATTTGAATGAAACGGTAGCTGGATGACTTCTTGCCCTGACATGACCTCCAGGTGACGCGGTTCTTGGGGGGATAAGTCGTAACCCCCCACAAATGACTCTACCTGGTCACTCTATATACCTTGGTTACAATGACCATTTCTCGTCCTTAGGTCGCAAATCAAATGCCCTTTGTTTTGCTGTCTGATTATCTTGTACGCCGAAGTAAGGCATTGATCTCTGGTGTGTTGGGATGCATCTAAATCCAGGGTTAACCAGATCTCATTATTCACTGTTCAAAAGATAAATAATTAAATAGTAAATATCGTAAAATGATTAACACCAATTATTCCGAGTAATTTTTGTGTAAATTTACCCAGGCATATTGTCGTGTGAAGCCCATACACTTGACGAACATGAATGCAATCTATTATAGAAAATAAAGACAATAATTCGTGACAAAAACACTCACACTAGAATAAAAAAAATCTTCACCTCGCTGTATCATAAAATCTTAAATGACAGTCTGTGGCTTCTAACATGTCATATGATTCACTAATGCACAATATTTTGTTTTTAATACTAAAATAAACTTTCTCTACTGCTGCAAAGTCAGCAATATATGCACGATACATATTTTCATGTGGGGTAACTTAAAAACAGGGGTGGAGGAGCTGGAAACCGGTTTCAAACTACCTCCCGATAATCTGAAACCGTTTTCAAGTTACCGGGGATTAGCTTGAAATTGGGGGTAGCAGCAACTTGGTAGTTTGAAAGCAGCTTTGCACCGGTATTTGGGTAAGTGTAACCCCACGTCTCTCTTCTTGATAGCAGCAAGCGCTGGTACCCAATCACACCTCGATGGGCTGATAGGTTGTAAAACGCGAGCAATTCACGGACCCAGTAAACAAATAAAGCGTTATACCACAGAGCTAAGTGGCTCTTTTAGTAAATTTGCGTAGTTGGGATATGTCGACCCTCACCGCCCACCTCTGGATCGTAGCCTAACATCGGTCAGTGTTGTATTGAATCTATTCGCTTTAGATTTTCTTCTTATATAGCACTCACTGAGACTCGTGAATCACAAAAATATGAATTTAATATTGTTATTTTTCAATATTCTCCAACGACTTGTGGTATGATAAAGATTATGTCAAAAGTACAACAGGACGGTAAGCGTAACTATATATTGTTTGCTATATTTTTATTATAATTATGAAGAAAAAGAGAGAGAACATCACTTTACCTCGCTACTAGAGGAACTTGTACTCAAAAATTATTTTCATATTCAAAAAAAAAAAAAAAAAAAAAAAAAAAAAAAAAAAAAAAAAAAAGATCGGCGAAGGTAAGGAAATGTCTAAACCGCAAATTTGTGGCTGTGGAATTGGGGTTTAGGGATTCTCATAGCTTTCATATCCACTGCTAGATACATAATTGCGTACTGTCGTTATTTTTTTTTGGGGGGGGGGTAGTGGCTTTCAGTAATGCTGAAAAACTAGTTCAGTCTTACATAATGTATTTCATTACAAGAAAGGAGTTCGTTCTTGTGCACATTAAAGGCAATGATATAATGATTATTTTCACAGATTTAGACAAGTTTCTTTCTAGTCATCGTAAGTTTGTGCATTTGCCATCTGACACTGCTCACAAAAGATTTGACCACAAAATGGTATACTTATCGCAAGTTAAGAAATTGAAGCACAACGATGTAATGTTGTGGGAAAAGTGGTACCACTGACAACGCCCTAAACTCGGTTGTCCTTGCAAGAATGATTGGTCCTGCGTTCGTTCCACGACAATGTTGCATGATTTGTTCTCACCTATGCGTCGGCTTCATGTCATTGAGATGCATTTCTTATATTTTGTATATTTTGCAAGGAGAAAATAAGTAATAATTGGTAAGTTTCATAAAGATACTATTTACTATTCTAGCCTGGATTTACACAAATGGACAAGACTAGATTCCTTTTTTGTAGGTAGGCTATTGTTTGGCTTTAGCTGAGCTCTTTATTTATTCTCCATCATGGGATCTTTAAGGCAAGAGCCTTTCAGAAAATTCTCTAATTATCTTATCTAATTTCTATCTCTGCGTCTGTGCTTCTCCTCTCTATTTTTGAGTAGTGAATGAGTTTCTTCTGTGAAATTGGTTCACATTTGTTTATTCGTCTCTACCATTGTTTCACAGTTAATGTTTGTCCTTTCAGAACGGTAAATTAGTTTCTTATTTGATGTTGTAGAATAAATAAGATACAATGAATTGAAGAATCTATTTTCAAAGAAATAATTAAAGGCGTTCCAACCTTTTCCATACGACTTGCACACTACTGATACTGCTATAATTATTTCGATAACAAATAATAGTCAAGATAGAGTTAAAACTATATATATATATATATATATATATATATATATATATATATATATATATATATATATATATATATATATTCTTACGAAGCTGATCTAGTGTAGAGTAAATATTTTATTCATGTATTTCTTTTGTGTATTTAAAAGGGGTATAGCCAGCTCATAAGGCGAGTTCCTCTCATGTAGGTTTAAATAATTGTGTATAAATTTCATAAGACTTTTGTCGTTCATTTCGTTGTGTTTCTCATTCACGTCAGTGTATGTAAAATTATATTATATTTAAGAATTAACTTTTTATTTCACGTATTTTGTTACAAAGTCTTATGCAACCTCGAATAAGTGTGCTGCATGAACCCTACGAGGTATGAACGAGGGCTTATGCAATTTTTTTATGTTTATACAAGGTATTGCATAATGTTTGTGAGAAATTAGTTCTATCTTTTTTTACTGTTCCGAGGAGGGATGTGGGCGGAGTTAGCTGAGAGAGAGTTGCCTCGCTTGTGCATTGGTATTCATCTGATACTTGATCGTTGGCAACCTTACGCCACCAGGCACTGCCCCCAAGCTTCTAGACCCCCTGACTTAGAAGGATCTAGAATAATTTAGTCCATATATATGTGGCCCTAGGAATGCATATGAGCAGAAGAGATCTAGCATATCCCTTTGTAAGATCCAAAGTTCACCTCGAGCGTGTGCTCTCTCGGGAGTGAGTAAGTTTTTATCTAACATATATCGTGTGTATTGTGTTCATACATTGACCACTTCATTGAAAGATACTTCATCAGTATTGCGTTACTGTAAGTACGGATTTAGTATAAAATTTGTAGCTGGCCCTGTGAGCTTAGGTTAAAACAGTGAAGTGTATTTGTATTGCTATCTGGTCGGAAACTTTCTGTGAGCTAAAAACACGTAAGTTTATCAGTTACTCTTAGGTAAATTTCAATAAGAGTTTAATCATTAGAATGTTAAAGTGTTAATTGTTTTTCATTTATTATCAAGATTAAAGATTTGTGTAAAATTTAATTCCCAGTGATACAAGTGATTATATAATTTTCAGAGTGTAATATTCTCTTGTCTTAGTCTAAGGTTTTGTTCAGATTTAATATTTCGAGTCAAGTGATCATATAATTTTCAGAGTAATATTTTATTGACCTAGTCCAACATTTTGTTCAGATTTAATATTTCTAGTGATTCATTTTGTTAATGATTTTTCTATATTAATGTTGTAAACTTTTTATAAAACATATTCATTTTTGTAAAGAGTGTACTATTTCGTTCACCAGTAGTTCTTACAGAGCTCTCTCGTAATCCCTAGCTAAGAGTCGAAGTAAGAGGTTGTTTTGAATAGTTCAAGTAATTAATTACCCAATTTTTTTGGTGTACATAAGAGACCTTTAGATATTCGGTGATTTTATATATTACCGACTGGGAGTTATATAATTTCTCAGAGCTCAGGTATTATTCAAGTGTGACAGATTTATGTAAAAATCAACAGGTGAGTTTGGAACTCGGGAGGTTATGTAATTTGCCAGCCGTAATATATAATAATAATAATAATAATAATAATAATAATAATAATAATAATAATAAGTATATATATATATATATATATATATATATATATATATATATATATATATATATATATATATATATACATATATATATATTATTGTAATTGGAATGTTAGAACCATGAATCAGTTTGGGAAATTATAGCAAGTGGAGAATGAATTTATGAAGTATAATTTAGATATCTTGGCCCTAATTGAACCATGTTGTAAGGGGATGGGTAAGGAAATCTTAGACTAGGGCAATAAGTATGTACTTCAATTCAGGAAGAACTGATGGAATTGGAAAAGGTGGCGTAGGAATGATAATGACACTGAGAGCAGAAAAGGCATTATCTGAGTGGAAAGCTGTAAATAGCAGATTGTTACTTGCAAAGTTTAAATCAAAGCAGTACAATATGAGCATTATAGTGTGTTATGCGCCGACAAATGATGCCCCTGAAGAAATGAAAGATGAACACTATGAAGAACCACAGAGTATAATAGATGAGATCCCAGAGAGAGATATGAAAATTGTGAATCGTGAATTCAATGCTAAATTTAGGAAGATTAATCAAGGCATAGAGAATGTAATGGGTGTTGAGGGACTTGGCGAGGTTGCAAATGAAAATGGAGCCCATTTTATAAGTTTTTGTTCAGCAAACAATCTTGTTGTTGGAGGTACTCTTTTCCAGCAAAAGGACATCCAAAAATATATGTGGACTTCACCATGTGGCAATTACAAAAATCAAATAGATCACATAGCCATTAATAAAGAGAGAAGTAGGACTATGAGAAATGTGAGAAGCTATAGAGGTGCAGATATTGGTATTGATCACCAGATCCTCATTGCCACACTGAATCTAGATAGAATACCTAGGTTTAATACAACTAAGCTTCTAGAAGATGAGCACAGAGAAATATTTGCAATTGAATGTAGGAATCGCTTTGCAGTCTTAGAGACTTTAAGAGAAGAAGAGCAGATAATTAACGAAGAATGGTGTGATATTAAGAACATATATCAGACAGTTGGTAGGGAAGTTTTGGGACATGTAGTTACAAGGAGGAAGCCATGGATATCAAATGATACTTGGGATGTTATAAAAAGTAGACAAAGGCAGACATTGATTGTTGAATGTTTTCGAGGTAGCAATGAAAATTACTAGGTAGAGTATTCCAGTATTGATAGTGAAGTCAAAAGAAAAGCCAGGAATGACTGGAGAGAATATTTAGACAGTAAGGCAAATGAGGCTGACAGAGCTATGAATTCAGGGAATGGCTGTGGAGTCAGAGTTACTCATAGAATTATTATTGAAATCTCGGCTGGGGCAAAGAAGAAAAAGCATATACCTATCCAAAAGAGAGATGGATCTGTTATAACAACCGAAGACGAAGAAAGGCAACGTTGGATGGAACACTTTAGTAAGGTCGGGAATAGGAGATATGAAGGGAATAATTTGATTGATATACCCGAAGCTGAGGAAGACCTTGCTGTGCCCATGAATTAATTCAGTGCCTATGAAGTCGAAGCTATTCTTAAAAGAGCTCAAGAGATGGAAAGCCCCTGGATATGATGGAATAACTGCTGAGATGATATTGACCGATGATGAAATGACTCCCATAATACTTAAAAGATTATTTTGTAGAATGTGGCATGAAGAGGCAGAACCTGATGAATGGGAGCTAGGAGTGTTGGTGAAAATGTCAAAAATGGGAGATTTAAGTGATTGCAATAATTATAGAGGCATCGCACTCAGTCAGTTGTCATGAAAATATATCGTATGCTTATTTTACAGAGGTTAGGGAGAAAGATTGATGAAAAGCTGAGAGATGAACAAGCAGGTTTTATAAAAGGTAGAAGTTGTACTGACCAAATTTTCATTTTAAGATATGTTGTACAGTAATGTGTAGAACATAGGAATCCACTGTTGATGGTATTTGTGGAGTATTAAAAAGCCTTTGATAATGTGCACCAACCAATTTTGTGGAGAGCTCTGCGTTATTATGGAGTTGCTCTTGAATATGTAAGTTTGATTAAGTCTGTTCATGAGCATAGTAAGTGTAAAGTTAATGTTAGTGGAGTCCTATCAAATGAATTTCCAGTGAACAGTAGAGTACTCCAACGGAATGTTTTGTCACCAATGTTGTTTATCCTCCTCATGGGTTTTGTAATGCATAGAACTATTGGAGATGGTGGAAAACGATTGGACTGGATTAATAACAGGAAATTAGCAGACCTAGAGTACGCTGATGACGCTGTCC
>NC_090735.1:96888520-96893520 GCF_036898095.1 Palaemon carinicauda | reverse complement strand
GCCAGAGGTTCTAACTCTTGCCACTCAGATTCCTGATTTCGACAGGAATATGTACGGTGACATATAATAAACTTATATATCTCTTGATAGCTCAGTTAGTAGAGTCTTCGCAGACATGGTTTCGGGTGAATGGTACGAGTTAGAAGCTTTGCCCAGCCAGAAGCTATTACTATAAATGAATTCCAGTGGATATATATTCTCAAAGTAGAATTCAGTATTAAATGCATTGTGGGTGATATATATATATATATATATATATATATATATATATATATATATATATATATATATATATATATATATATATATATACATATCAATTAATGATAATATTTAGATGTATGTTTATTAAGTGTAACATCAAAATAGAAGCTAAGTAAATTTCGAAGTCCTATGGACATATTTTGCGACAAACTGTGTGTGCGACATTTATTCAAATTGGCTACCCTGCAAACCAAGGCTCATTTCTCCCTTGGCAAGATGGCGGTGGTCTTCACGTATTGGCTACCATTAGCCGATATAGGTCTCGAGCCATCTGAATTACGATGGTCTGTCCTAAGTACATATATTCATTAAAAATGTCTAGAAATTCGTCCATAAGCTTTATTTGTTGCTTCCCTGCAATTTCATTGAACATTATCTTAGTTTTACTCATATTCAATATCAGTTCTATATGTATATAAATGTATAGTGTATCATGCATATATATATATATATATATATATATATATATATATATATATATATATATATATATATATATATATATATATATATATGTATATATACACACATATATATACATACATATATATATATATATATATATATATATATATATATATGCGTATATATATATGTGTGTGTATATATCCACACATATATATACATATATATATATATATATATATATATATATATATATATATATATATATATATATATATATATATATATATATATATACATATATATATAT
This sequence comes from Palaemon carinicauda, assembly GCF_036898095.1. Taxonomy (NCBI): domain Eukaryota; kingdom Metazoa; phylum Arthropoda; class Malacostraca; order Decapoda; family Palaemonidae; genus Palaemon; species Palaemon carinicauda. The sequence goes on along the minus strand of NC_090735.1, from coordinate 96,892,541 downwards.
ATATTTATATATATATTATACACATATATATATATACACACACGCACACACACATATGTATATATATATATATATATATATATATATATATATATATATATATATATATATATATATATATATATATTTACATATATATACATATATGTATATATATATGTGTGTGTGTATGTATATAGAATTTTAGATATTCATAAGTATAATCATAAATAAAAATTATCATGTCTGAGGCATAAATTTACTCATTTAAACAATACGGTTTTGATTTTCATTATATATTTATGTGCATACATATATATATATATATATATATATATATATATATATATATATATATATATATATACATATATATATATGTATGTATATATATGTATATATATATATATATATATATATATATATATATATATATATGTATATATATATGTATGAATATCTATATAGGTTGTGTATATTTATAGTTTATATATATATATATATATATATATATATATATATATATGTGTGTGTGTGTGTGTGTGTGTGTGTGTGTGTGTGTGTGTGGCACATGTGAAACTTGAACGGATGTAATGTACCACACACACACACACACACACACACACACACACACACATATTTGTTGGAAATCATGAAATAAATGAATCTACAGAGCTCTACTATATTGTCATGCAATTACTTAACTTATGGGTGGATATCAAACGAGGTATGAAAAGTACAATTTTAACTATACGTATGAAAAATAAAAAAAAAAAAATTGCTCCTAAAGTCTGATTATTAAGAACTCAATTTACTGACAACTTTGTTCAAGATAGAAGCTATGCGTCCTTAGAATCTAATAATGGAAGGGATATAGATATTTTTGGGACCCACAGCTTCTACCATGAACAAAGTCGTCACTAAATTAAGTTCTCAATAACCAAATTTTATGAGTAATTTTTCATGCATATAGTTGAGATTGTTCTTTGCCTTTTGCATAATTCGTTGGATATACACCCGCAAGTTTCGTATTCTCATAAGAATATAGTAAAGCATTACATATCCACTTATTTTTAGGTTTCGTTTATATTTGGAACACACGAAGAACACTTGAACGGAAGTAGCGGACCATCTGTTTCGTTTTTGACGAATTTGTTAGAACGAACTTTTCTATTTTCTCAGTTGTTCATTTCTCGTTCTCTGGCGAACTTCTTCCTGGATAGTTATTATTTGAAAATGTCAGTAATACAAAAGAGAAGTCACCATTAGCACTTTCTTTGTTGAAAGGAGGTCGCGTAGGTCTTGGGTGATGCGGTTGGAGAAACAGGAATATGGAAACGAGATTTCGTTTTGTTTACAATGAATTAAGAGGTTTGATATTGTAACTGCTCAACAACGGATTAATAGGAAGTGATGATAAAACTCCTATAATAATTAAAACCTTTGTTTATAAGTGAAAGATGCCATACATATATATTTCTATTTACATTTATATAATGAGGCACAGATGAGTTCGGAATCAATAATTTTACTCTTACGTTGTATCCCCCAAAAAAGGATAAAAGCTAAGATATATAATTAATAAAGGCATTAACTATTAAAGCTGACAATGAACCTGCTTTACATTCCTAGCCGCGACCAACTGTCTAAACGAGACATAAACACAATAAAATAACTTATGTCTAAAGTGACATCTGAAGCTATTAAGCAAAAAACACCCTTTCTTCCCTTTGGAAAGTCTAGTAAGATTCATCAGGATCTGCCACAAATCATAACAGATGGAGGGAGAAGTCATCCGAAGCCGTCAGCAGTAAGAGATGGTTGTCGCCAGTTGTACTGAATGAATGGAAAGTAATGAGTGCGCAATATGCCACCTCCATCGTTCATGGAAATCCTGCGGTGACCAAGGCCAGTCAGTAGACGCTGGAAGGGCTTTTCCAGTTCAAGGCGTTCCTCCTGGAAGGATGGTTACTCGGGTACAATGACGTTCCTTCTGAAGGCCTTGTCTTCTATTTCAATAAAGGCAGGTCTATTTCTATAAGAAAGAAAATAGACATTGAATAGATGCGTAGGATTCAAAACATTCCTCCCAGAAGGTCTGCCACAGATGCAATAAAGTTCCTCCTTATAAGTCTTCATGAGTTGCAATAAATTCCCTATTCGCATGTTTATCTTACTTGCAGTAAAGTTCCTACATGAAGGTTTGTTTACAAAAATTCAAGGTACAATAGTTTTCCTAATAGATCTTTCTCAGGCAGGATAATGTTCCTCAAGGAGAGTTTTTTTTCAGATTCAGAAACGTTCCTCTCAGAAGATTTTTTAGTAGCAAGGTACTCCCTCCCTGAAGGTCTTTCCTTACGTACGGTGACCTCATTGAAGGTCTTATTTATCTAGATATTCCCTTTCCCATTCCTTTAGGTTCTCAATAAAGAAATTAGACGCTTTCTCAATTAATTTGAGTTATTTATGTTATTGCTGAAAATTCTTGTGAACAAAAATGTTCGTCATTATGTTTCGAGGCAAATATTAGGATAATCTGACACTGGGTATTTATTATTTACTGCATGTTTAAAATTTCACATTTACAGCCCACCCACCCACCTCTCTCTCTCTCTCTCTCTCTCTCTCTCTCTCTCTCTCTCTCTCTCTCTCTCTCTCTCTCTCTCTCTCTCTCTCTAATTATTCCAAATTAAACAATACGAAATCAATTGGGTATTAGGAATCATGAGACTTCTCGGAAAAAAATAAACTTAACATAGATAAGAAATATGCCTATCATATCAGATAATAATCATTTCTTAGAAGATAGACATCTCGCAATTAAGATTGCACGTTACGTTACGCGCCTCACTGAATACTAAATTAAACAAGAAATTTCAAAAACAACATAACTTCTCAACTCATTGAGGTTGAGCCTTTTAAATTTCCCTTAGAAAGTTAGTTAACTTGTTTTCTTAATTAGCAACTTGTAACTTTCTTAATCAATCAATTATTTCAACTAGGGGAAAATCACTTTTATATAACACCCTATATAAGACTCATAAAGCTGACTGTTCTAGAAGTTTAATTCCAGCTGTTATCAAGTTGTGGAATGATCTTCCTAATCAGGTAGTTGAATAAGTAGAACTTTAAAAGTTCAAACTTGTAGCAAATGTTTTTATGTTGAACAGGCTGACAAGTCTTTTTATAGTTTATATATGAAATATCTGTTTTGATGTTGTTACTGTTTCTAAAATATTTTCTTTTAATTGTTCATTATTTCTCATGTTGTTTTATTTCCTTTTTTCCTTGCCTCACTGGACTGCTTTTCCCGGTTGGAGCACTCGGGCTTATAGCATCTTGCTTTTCCAATTAAGGTTGTAGTTTATCTAGTAATAATAATAATAATAATAATAATAATAATAATAATAATAATAATAATAATAATAATAATAATAATAATAATAATAATAATAATGTAGGTCTGAAGGTGAGGGCATCTTCAAGTTCGCAATTCTATAGGCATGAAAATAATTTCGATCAAAGAGACAAACAACAACTCCAGCAGTCATTGTTTGCTGAACGTAGCCTTGTTAACAGATTCAAGCAACATCGCCTCTGAGAGAGAGAAAGTTTCTTTGCCTTATGCAAAAGAAATCTCTCGGGCTCCCGTGTGGCAATGCGATTCTGGAGAGATATAGAAATGTTACAATGTAAATCATTGTTAGATATTAAATATCATAATGAATTCCCGTTCGGCAATAATTTCCTACAGTGAATGTACATTATGATATCCTGAAGGTAATTTGGCTGGCATAGCTACAGTCCGCTTCAGTAAGAAGTTTCTAGAATTTATTTAGTTGAAAATATACATATATATTATGTATGTAAATTAAAATACATGTATACTTTTTTTCTCTCTCTCTCTCTCTCTCTCTCTCTCTCTCTCTCTCTCTCTCTCTCTCTCTCTCTCTCTCTCTCTCTCTCTCTCTCTCTCTCTTATATATATATATATATATGTGTGTGTGTGTGTGTGTATATATATATATATATATATATATAT
>NC_090735.1:96873520-96883520 GCF_036898095.1 Palaemon carinicauda | reverse complement strand
TTGAGTTAGGTTGGTGACAAACAAATAGTCAGAGGTGAAAACATGACCTCCTTGGCGGAGGTAATAATAATAATAATAATAATAATAATAATAATAATAATAATAATTGGACCAAAACGTAAATTTTGAGAGTTCTGTCGAGGTGAGCATTGGCCTGCGCACTGAGCCCTTTTATAATTTGGAATTGTAAGATATTTCTTTGGATTTATTAAACGTAATTAGCTCTTCTTACCCTCTAAATTCCTGGAATTTATCCAATCATCCAAAACTACCGAAATCTTGTAACCCTTCCAGAAACCACATTATTACTTCCATTCTTTCCTCTTTGTCTTTCAACAATTCCAACCCTTAGTGAGATAAAGATTCACTTCACGAACATCATGTCTCTAGAGAATGGAACTTGTAATGTTTCTCAAGATGATATTTAATTTGAAATTGAGTTCTATGTAAGTGGGGGATATTAACTCGATGCTATTTTTCATCATTTATTATGGAGAGAGAGAGAGAGAGAGAGAGAGAGAGAGAGAGAGAGAGAGAGAGAGAGAGAGAGAGTCTGAGGGTGATGAGAGTGAGAAGGGGTGAGAGTGAGAAGGGGTGGGAGCGAGAAGGGGTGAGAGAGGGAGAGAATAGTGGGAGTCAATGAAGATTGGGGGCCAAGATGTTTATTTCATACCAGTTATATTACAGATGAACTCTTTATGATTATCCATTTCAGTATTAAAATTACAAACTTCATTTCAAACTAAGCTCATATTATCTAGTTACCGATAATCTTTATGGTGCGATTTGTGAAACGACAGAAAAAAAAAAAAAAAAAAAAAAAAAGATAAAGTCACGCTATTGTTGAGGAAAAAGACACCAAGGATTTCAATAGATAAAACAGAATTATATTTGAATAAGAACATAACAAATTCACAAAAGCTGTCTAGAATATGGTATCAATGGGGCAAGGGGTGGGTGCGCTTTAAAGAACTGAATTTCAAGGTTGTAAGCAATGTTTTTCTCCCTTTTTAGCTTAGCATTTTCAGTTCTTATTGTATCGTTTCTTTTTTTTACGGTACATGTTTTTATTTTTCTAGTTTTATTACCCTTGATTTTGGACAGCTTACTGAAAGATATAAATGAGAATGTAGCAGCGGGACAATTTATACAGAGCTGAAGACAGAACCAGGTGGAGGCAATTGACAGCCCAAGTCGAGGACATGGCACCTAGATAGATTACCCTGGTTATTTTTGATCGCCTTTCTATCAAGAGTGATTTTAAAAATATCGGTTTCTCTGGAATTTACCTTTCTTTGGTTTGATATTAGGTGATATTAGCCTACTGATTTCTCTGATATACAGTATATGTCCAGAGGGAGACCAGAAGCAACGTGAAGCTATTTCATGTTGGCTATAGGATGAAACCAATATTTAAAAAATTTGAGAAACAGGCAGTCTCCCATCTAATATCGTTACAAGAATTAAGTTTTGAGATTTTTTTTTCTTCAAATTTTTGGAAACCTGTTATTTCTAAGGAAGTTAATTTAAGCACTTCAGGTTAGTAGCACTTTGAAAATCGTTCACATATTTGTACTTCAGAATCTGACTTCTATCCTAAACTGACAGAGAAAAACCTGACGCTTATTAAACTCCATGTTCATAATCTTGATATAAGTATCTGACACCATTGTTCAATTGACTCAGTATGCATGGTGTTTAGAATATTTAGTAATCCTTTTAGGTCGGGTGCCAGGACCACCCCAGGATATTTTCTGCTAACTTTTTTAACTCACATTTCCTGATAACCTTTTTAACTCACATTTCCTGATAACAGCGACCACTCTCAGCTCGGGGCCGTTCTCACATAGGGGACCAAGCACCCTTGTTTCACGCTACGCTCAACTCTGCCTCACATAAATCTTCATTAAGTTTTTATATGGGCAGTCAAACCTATTCAGACTTTCAAAATATTTGCAAGGACTATTTCAATATATCAAGAAACATATGTAAAAAGCAAACATTTCAAAAGTATAATATGTCTTTCTAAGAGTTTCTACGATACTACCGGAGAAAACTACATAAAGAACCAACACTCATACAGCCCTCAAACTGCGTTGAAAATTCCAGCATTAAGATTCTGTTTTTTTTTTTTTTTTTTTAGATTATTGCTTGTCATATGCCCTTTGAGAGTCAATTTATCCCTGCTATATCGGGATCTGTGTCTAGTAGGCTAGTGTCAATACTCCAAACTTTACGACAACTATGTATACAGATATATGTATATGCATATATATCTATGTGTATATATAATATATATATCTTCTTCTTTGTCTACATATTTTCCCACTTCTATGTGGGGTCGATGTTCCTGATCAGCTTTCTCCATCGATATAATATATATATATATATATATATATATATATATATATATATATATATATATATATATATATATATATATATATATATATATATATATATATATATATATATATACAGGTATATATATATATATATATATATATATATATATATATATATATATATATATATATATATATATACAATTACAGAATTTTTTAGATGTTTAACGGGAAGCCCTGCCCTTCCAGCAAGAAGGGGTAGCCCCGCCCTGCCAGCGGAAAGGTGGGGAGCCCCGACCTGCCAGCGGGAAGGGGGAGCCCGCCCTGCCAGTGGGAAGTGGGTCCCGCCCTGCCAGCGGGAAGAGGGGCCTCGCACTGCCAGCTGGAAGGGGTGACCCCGACCTGCCAGCGGGAAGGGAGGAGCCCCGCCCTACCAGCAGGAAGAGGGTAACCCCGCCCTGCTAGGAGGAAAGGGGGAGCCTCGCCCTGCCACCGGACAGGGGAGAGCCCAGACCTGCCAGCAGAAAGGGGGGAGCCCCTCCCCTCCACCCTTCCAGCATGAAGGAGGGAGCCCCGCCCTGCCAGCGGTAAGGGTGGAGCCTAGCCCTGCCAGCAAAAAGGGGGGAGCCCCACCATGCCAGCAGGAAGGGGGGAGCCTCGCCCTGCCAGCAGGAAGGGGGGAGCCTCGCCCTGCCAGCAGAATAGGGAGAGCCCCGCCCTGCCAGCAGAAAGGGGGGAGCCCCTCCCTTCCACCCTTTCAGTGGGAAGAAGGAGGCCCTGCCCTACCAGCAGGAAGGGGGTAACCCCGCCCTGCCAGCAGGAAGGGGGGAGCCCCACCCTGCCAGTGGGAAGGGGGAAGCTCCACCCTACTAGTGGGAAGGGGAAAGCCCTGCCCGGCCAGTGGGAATGGCCGAGCCCCGCCCTGCCAGCGGGAAGGGGGGAGGCCCGCCCAGCCAGTGGGAAGGGGGGAGACCTGCCCTGGCAGCGGGAGAGGGGAGACCCGCGCTGCCAGCGGGAAAGGGGGAGCCCCGCCCTGCCAGCGGGAAGGGGGGAGCCCCGCCCTGCCAGCGGGAAGGGCGAGGCTCGCCCAGCCAGCGAGAAAGGGGGAGCCCCGCCCTGCCAGCGGGAAGGGGGGATACCCGCCCAGCCAGCGGGAAGGGGTTAGGCCCTTCAAGCCATCGGGAAGGGGTGAGGCCCGCTCAGCCAGCGGGAAGGAGGGAAGCCCACCCAGCCAGCAGGAAGGGGGGAGGCCCGCCCAGCCAGCAGGAAGGGGGGAGGCCTGCTCAGCCAGCGGGAATGCAGGAGCCCCGCCATTCCAACGGAAAGGGGGGAGCCCCGCCCTGCCAGCGGGAAGGGGGGAGCCTTGCCCCGCCAGTGGGAAGGGGGTACCCCCGCCCTGCCAGCAGGAGGAGTGGAGCCCCGTCCTGCCAGCTAGAAGCGGGGAGCCCCGTCCTTCCTGCAGAAAGGGGGGAGCTCGCCCGGCCAGCGGGAAGGGGGTGGAGGCCTGCCCTGCCAGCGAGAAGCGAGGAGCACCATCCTTCCAGCGGGAAGTGGGTAGCTCGCCCTGCCAGCGGGAAGAGGTGAGCCCTGCCCTACCAGCAGGAAGGGGGAGCCCCGCCCTCCCAACGGGAAATGGGTAGCACGCCCTGCCAGCTGGAAGGGGGGAGCCCCACCCTGCCAGCGGGAAGGGGGTAGCCCCGCTGTGCCAGCAGGAAGGGGGGGAGCCCCACAAGGTCAGTAGGAAGGGGAGAGCCCCGCCCTTCCAGCGGGAAATGGGTAGTCCCGCCCAGCCAGTGGAAAGGTGGGAGCCCTACCTTGCCGGTGGGAAGGGGGAAGCCCCGCCCTACCAGTTTGAAGGGGGTAGCCCCTCCCTGCCAATGGGAAGGGGGAGCCCGCCCTGCTGCCAGGAAGGAGGGAGCCCCGCCCTCCAAGCGGGAAGGGGCGAGCCCCGCCCTCCCAGCAGGAAGGGGGGAGCCCCGCCCTGCCAGCAGGAAGGGGGAGGCCCGCTCAGCCAGCGGGAATGCAGGAGCCCCGCCATTCCAACGGAAAGGGGGGCCCCGCCCTGCCAGCGGAAAGGGGGGAGCCCGGCCCTGCCAGCAGGAAGGGGGGAGCTTTGCCCCGCCAGTGGGAAGGGGGTACCCCCGCCCTGCCAGCAGGAGGGGTGGGGCCCCGCCCTGCCAGCTAGAAGTGGGGAGCCCCGTCCTTCCTGCGGAAAGGGGGGAGCTCGCCCGGCCAGCGGGAAAGGGGTGGAGGCCTGCCCTGCCAGCGAAAAGCGGAGAGCCCCGTCCTTCCAGCGGGAAGTGGGTAGCTCGCCCTGCCAGCGGGAAGAGGCAAGCCCTGTCCTACCAGCGGGAAGGGAGAGCCCCGTCCTCCCAGCGGGAAATGGGTCGCTCGCCCTGCCAGCTGGAAGGGGGCAGCCCCGCCCTTCCAGTGAGAAGGGGGCAGCCCCGTCCTGCCAGCGGGAAGGGGGTAGCCCCGCTCTGCCAGCAGTTAAGGGGTGGGAGCCCCACGAGGTCAGTAGGAAGGGGGGAGCCCCACGAGGTCAGTAGGAAGGGGGGAGCCCCGCCCTTCCAGCGGGAAGGGGGTAGGCCCGCCCAGCCAGTGGAAAGGTGGGAGCCCTACCCTGCCGGTGGGAAGGGGGAAGCCCCGCCCTACCAATTTGAAGGGGGTAGCCCCTCCCTGCCAATGAGAAGTGGGAGCCCCCCCCCCCTGCTGCCGGGAAGGAGGGAGCCCCGCCCTCCCATCGGGAAGGGGCGAGCTTCGCCCTGCCAGCAGGAAGGGGGGAGCCCCGCCCTGCCAGCAGGAAGGGGGAGCCCCTCCCTCTCAGCGGGAAGGGGGGAGCCTCGGCCAGCCAGTGGGAAGGGGGGACCCCGCCCTGCAAGCAGGAAGGGGGGAGCCTCACCCTGCCAGCGGGAAGAGGGGAGGCCTTCCCAGCCAGCAGGAATGGGGGAGGCCTGCCCAGCCAGCGGGAAGGGGGGAGGCCGGCACTGGCTAGCGGGAAGCTGCAGCCCCGCTGAGCTAACAATATATTGTTCGTGTATCTAGCTTATTTTTAAAAAACATGAGGGCCACTTGGAAATCTCTAACAGGTTCCAAGAAGTCTTCAAAGTCTTCAAAGCTCCCTCAACTCCTTGTTTGTCTCCAATTTGTCTTTCGTTATCAATAGTAAAGTTGAATGCTCTCCTGTCCGAGCTCTAAAACGAGAAATATGGAATACCGGTGAAATTCCAAATTGGCTTTAAATTGTCATTCGTCTCATCAATATATATTGCATCCATCACTGATTATCTATTATACAATGGTGATACTTAAATTTCGTTATTTATCAAACTTCCAACAACAACAACAACTACTATATTCTACTGCTGCTATCTTTTACAAATCAACCAATAATGAGTACGGTTAAAAATATTTGCTAGAACACTAACGGTTATCAAATAATATTTAGGCAATAATACACTATCTTACAGGCTGGATCAAGAACACTCATTTAACTTCTCTCCACACCCCCTTGTTACGATCCTCGTGGGGATCGAACCAGATTCTGTTGAATTAATTAATGAAATGGGGACATTTCAACTACAACCAATTAAAGACAATAGGAAATATAGAAAGAAAACTCGCAAAAGAAAACATAATTTTATTTACAACTAGTCAAAGGTGAATGTTTCTTGATTGAGTACTTAGGAAGCACTGAACTAAACAAAGAGAATCATTTGATTAAACTACACTCCAGCAAATAGGGGAACAGTCAAGATGGTAGATAAATAATACAAAAAGAATATACTACTCTTCGCAGCAGCTCTCGACGGTTGACAGGAACGGAGATGTTTTCAGGTCTGGCGGCTCGTCGTGGGTAATGAGGGCGGGAGGCAACTCGTTAGGACATCTCGGGCAAAGCTGGTTACGTCTGCATTCTGGTCCTTACGCCTTCTCTTCTTCACTCAGCTTGTTCGCCCTCTCTCTCTCTCTCTTTCTTTCTTGGGTTTCTTCCTCGTCTCTTTTTCGTACTCTCCTCTCTTCTTGATCGCGTGGAAGTTTATATATCCCTGTATGGGAGGGGTTAACTATGGACAGGTCCATATAAGGAAATTTTCTCGTTTCTTCATCCTCATTGGTGTTCCTTGAAACCGCTGATAACACCTAGACGAACGCTCTGCTGGTGTAATCAAATTTCATAAAGTTGACTCCTTCGGCTAATGTACTTCTCTTCGGCGACAAACACACTTAATCTTCTCTTATGGGTTCCTTGGTCCTCTATAGACAGGGGCTCGTTGTGCTCAAAGACCTCCAACCTAGGCACATAACTTGACGATGGCAGCTTCAATAAACAATAGCGGGACCTTATCTCTCTCTCTCTCTCTCTCTCTCTCTCTGCTTCTCTAAGAGTAGAAAAATCACGTGTTTTAACATTCTTTCCTATATTATTCTATCTACCCATGACACGTCCCCCTAAAAGAAAAAAAAAGGAAAATCTACAGATTTTATCTTTTTTTTAAACAAAGCTATCAAAGGAGAAAATCTCTTATCCCTAAACTGAGAGACAATTATTTCATTACTCTGGTATCATGTAACCAAAAGCAAAACACACTCTTACGTGTTGATAGAAGAAAAACACAAAAACAGAAAGGAAACAAACGTCCATATCATTCTGAAAAGTCTCTAGAAAGACTGTCGGCTATTACATTATTCTTTCCCTTTATATGAACTATCTTTAAATCATAGTCTTGTAATTCCAAACTCCAACGCATGAGACGTTTATTCTTATTCTTAAACCTATCTAAGTAAACTAATGGATTGTGATCAGTATACACAGTTAAAACATGACCACTACGTACATAAATCTCAAAATGTTGTAAGGTTGATACTAAACTAAACAATTCCTTCTCAATAGTTGAATAGTTCTGCTGTGCTTTATTTAACTTCTTCGAATAATAAGCCACAGGGTGCTTGATCCCATTCACTTCTTGCAACAGAACTCCTCCTATTCCAATGTCACTTGCATCTATCGCTAAATTAAATTCCTTGCTAAAATCGGGCAACATTAGTACAGGCTCGTGAATCATTATGGCCTTTAACTTATTGAAAGCTTCGATGCAGTCATTATCAAATACAAAACTTCGTCCTTTCTTGAAAAGATTAGTAATTGGAGCACTTATTTCTGAAAAATTAGGAACAAATCGGCGGAAATATGAAATCATTCCGATGAATCTCATTGCCTGTTTTTCACTGGTAGGAATTGGGAAGTTGATGATAGCTTCTATGTTCCCATCTTTTGGACAAATCTTACCTAGACCTACCTTATGACCCAAATATGTGATCGAGGTTTTTCCGAATTCACATTTCTTCAGATTTAAAACAAGTTTTGCTTTTTCAAGTGCTGACAATACTTTAGCTAAAATGCGTAAATGTTGCTCCCACGTATCTGAAAATATTACAAGATCATCCAAATACACAACACAGTTATCAATTCCATTTAAAACTCTATTCATTAATCTTTGAAAAGTACTCGCTGCATTTCGTAGACCAAAAGCCATAACTTTGGGTTCATAACTACCGAAAGGTGTTATGAAAGCAGATATTTTCTGTGCTCGACTACTTAAAGGTACTTGCCAATAACCTTTGGCCAAATCAAGTTTAGAAATAAACTTAGCATTTCCTATTTTATCTAAACAATCTTCTATCCTGGGGAGAGGAAAATTACTTTGTTTCGTAACACTATTCACTCTTCTAAAATCAATACACAGCCTATCTGATCCATCTTCCTTCTTAACAAAAACTATTGGAGAACACCAGTCACTTTCGCTGGGAACAATCAAACCATTGTCTAGCATATACTTAATTTCCTGTCGGACTGAATTTGTTTTTTCTGGGCTTAGACGATAAGGACTTTGTCTAATGGGTTTTGTGTCCTGTAACTCAATATCATGTTCTAAAAGATTAGTCAAACCTAATTTATCACTAACAGTTTCTGGATAATTTGAAAATACATTGAATAATTCCCTTGTTTTTTCTTCCTCTAAGCTAGACTTAAACAACGTGAAATTATTAAGAACATCAGAGTTCTTCTCAAAAGTAATTTCTCTCTGCGACACTGTTACAACTGGCATTGGACGTTCATTATATTTCTTTAGCAAGTTGATGTGCAACCACTTAGCTCTACGCTTACCCATATCAATTAAGTAATTCAGATTTCCCCTTTTTTCTATGATAGGAAATGGACCTTCGAACTTATAAGATAATGAGGGACCTTCTTTCTGGACTAATACTAAGACTTTATCACCCACATGGAAAATTCTGTCTTTAGCCTTAAGATCGTATTTTCTTTTAGTTTCCCCTTGACGGTTGCTCTCATTTTCTTTTGCCATCTGCCAGGCTTTCCTTAAATCCTCTTTGTGATTTTCGATATTCTGTATGTAATCCTTTCTACCTTCTTCTTGCATTAACTTACACTTTAAAATTTCTAAAGGTCCTTTAGCGGTGTAACCGAACAACAAATCAAAGGGACTAAATCCCGTGGTGTCATTAGGAGTTAATCGTAAAGCCAACAAGACAAAAGGTAACTTTTCTTCCCAATCATGCTCAAAATTATTACACAACTTCCTTAAGCAACTTTTCAACGTTTGATGAAAACGTTCAACAATTCCTTGTGATTCAGGGTGGTAGGGGGTGGAAGTTACAAGTTTAATCCCTAACTCTTTCATTTTATCTCTGAAATACTTTGATACAAAATTGCTACCATTATCACTCTGTATAACGCAAGGAAGTCCAAACTTAGAGAAATAGTTCAGCAAGCGTTTAACTACAGTTTTTGCATTGCAATTTCTTACTGGGATTGCTTCTGGATATCGTGTTAGTCTATCAATGATTGTTAATAGATAGATATTCCCTCCCTTACTCCTGGGCAAAGGGCCTACGATATCAATTACGACATTCTCAAAAGGTTCTCCTACCGATGGGATATTACATAACGGGGCCCGGGGAATTACTTGATTAGGTTTGCCAGCCATTTGACATTCGTGACAACTTAAAACATATCTCTTCACATCACTTTTCATTTTAGGCCAAAAGTACGTTTTAGTTATACACTTGAATGTTTTATTTACTCCTAAATGTCCTTGTTCATCATGTGCTAATTTCAAAATTGATTCACGAAGTTTCCTAGGAGTTACTAATTGCTCTATCACCTCCTCCTTGCTACCTGTCTTAGGACGAACATAGCGACACAAAAGTTCGTCTTTTAAACTAAATGTTTCCTTACAAACATTTTCAGGTTCATCATCCAATTCACAATCAAAAATTCTAGTTAGTGTTTCATCTTCCCTCTGCATCCTAACTAGTTCATCCTTACTCAATAAGCTAGTTTCTGAAACACTAATCTGCACATCACTTCTTTCGACAGCTACATCATCATCTCTGTTCACATCATCAACATTCGTAAAGTCAGTTTCCTCAGCTACACTTATGCTAAGCTCATCATCACTGCCTCTATTACCTACGTTCGAATCCTCGAACAACCTATGACCGTAGTCAATATCTGTATCTAATCCTGACCTGGTTACTATCATCTCAGGCACTTGAACTTCACTTAAAATAGGATTCACACACTTGGAGGTAGTTAAATCATTGCCAACAATAATGTCAACGCCGTCTAC
>NC_090735.1:96863520-96868520 GCF_036898095.1 Palaemon carinicauda | reverse complement strand
ATAAGGCTCTAGACGAGTTGGAAAACCCAGGCCCACATGGTAGAGGACTATGAAGTGTGAAGTAGGAGATGATGAAAGTAAATTATTATATAAAAAGCTCCAGATAAAGACGACTGGTGAAATTTACATATATTGATATATACTGTACATGTACATATATATATATATATATATATATATATATATATATATATATATATATATATATATATATATATATGTGTGTGTGTGTATATATATATATATATATATATATATATATATATATATATATATATATATATATATATATACATATATATATATATATATATATATATATATATATATATATATATATATATATATATATATATACAGTATATAATCCTCATCATTGCATCATCATCAGCTGTAACTAGTCTACTGCAGGACAAAGTCATCAGACATGTCCTTCCCCTCACGTCTGTTTATGGTCTTTCTATCCTAGCTTATACAAAATTCCTTAGTTCGTCAATCTATCGTATTCTCATCCTTCCCTGTTTCTTTTGCAATCTCTAGGGACCCATTCAGTAATGCTTAATGTCTATATATAGTCTGCCATTCTCATTATGCTCTGCCCGTGTCCATTTCTTTTTAGGATATCCTCTACTTTAGTTTGCTCTCGTATCCATGTTGCTCTCTTTCTATCTCTTAGTTTTATCACCATTATAATACTTTCCATTTCTCCTTGAGTAGTAACTACTATATATTCTAAGGCTTTAGTAAGGCTCCAAATTTCCAATTAAATAATCTTCTTTTTAAATGAAGTGGCATTTTACATTTCATAGTCTCAATTTGCTTACCAAAAGCATTCTATCCCATGCTAATACTTCAATTAATTTCGGTTCCATGTCTTGGGGAAACATTTTACTGTCTGCCGTAAGGACGTATGCCCATTAACAATCTCTAGAGGTTTGACGATAACGTTTATATATATATATATATATATATATATATATATATATATATATATATATATATATATATATATATATATGTATATATATATATATATATATATATTATATATATATATATATATATATATATATATATATGCATATATATACACATATATATATATATATATATATATATATAATATATATATATATATATATATATATATATTCATATATAGATATATATATGTATATAGATATATATATGTATATATATATATATATATGTGTGTGTGTGTGTGTGTGTGTGTGTGTGTGTGCGTGCAAGCATAATTTATCACCCAAAGAATGGCATGCGTAAAACTGTACTGTAAGAGCCAGTAGGAAAGGATAAAAATACGTTAGTACCAAAGAGATTTGGACATACAGCAACAGTGAATTAAAGACGAAGGATGTCAAAGTCCTAGAAATAGATTTTTAAATATTATTAAAAGAAAATTAAGGAAAAGCCAACAGCTACCAACCAGAAAAGTCAAACAAAACAACAATTCACAGACAAACATTGTTCCTGAACGTCAAATAATCCTAAAACAACAGTTAAAAATTAAAGTAGTTATAGTATTGTGATTCGTTGAATAATAGAAGCCAGTGATCCAGTTATCGAATTTATACAGGCTTTTGATAATGTTGAATATGCAGCCAGTGATTTTATTGTATTAGACCGTATAAAATTTCTTATGGGTATTTCTGCAACAAAATATCACTAGAATTTTTTCATTCATTAGAAAACAATTAGCCTTTCTCACTTCCACTTGTGTATTTTTTTCATACAATCATTACATGGAATTTCACGAATGCAACTTCCATTATTAAGTGGGATAATTGTTATAGATATATTTAACACTTGATTAATTTATGAAAACATCTGAAATTTTCTTGCAATGAGAGAAACCTTGCATTCTACGGTACAACTATAGATTATCATGATTAAAAGTTATTACATTGTGAAACGGTGCTAGAAAGTTTCACAAACATGACTGACGGCTATTACGTAATTCATGTCATATAACTTCGGAGTAAATAAAATCATCAAGAACTTTACTGGGATATCAGTGTTACGAGAAAGTTAGTTGGTTTTTAGACATCTTTCTCCTGATATCCAGGAGCCATAGTGAACAGAGTTACAACAAATAACTAAAATAAAATATAAAGATCTTAATAGCCAAAATTCAACCTTACTCATGATGTTTCTTTTAATGACTGTATATAGCATTGATATGAATTTGAGTATGGTCTTGATAATAATAAGGATATTTTTAATAATATTATTAGCCAAGCTACAAACCATGGTTGGAAAAGCATAATGCTACAAGACCAAGGTTTTCGACAATGAAAAAAGGAAATATGGAAATAGAAAATAAACTGTACATAAGTAATGAACAAAAAAACGTAAAATATTTTATGATCAATTACAATGTTGAAAAAAAGCCAGTCATTCATAAACCACAAAACGATTCCTATGTCAACCTTTTCAACAGAAGCCTTACAAATAGAATAGAACTTCTGAAGTTCCACGTATTCAACCACTAGATTAGAAAAATCATTCCACTATCTGGTCACAGCTGGAATAAAAACTTCTATAATACTATTTAGTAAAGTGCCGTATGGTGAAGAAGCCATGACTGTTAAAATTAACTGCATACCTAGTACAACGTACAGGATGGTAGAGTCTGGGAGGATTTGAATGCAATGTATGGTCTGAATAATGAAAATTCTAATGCAACATGCATAAAGAGATAACTGAACGACTGTGATAAATATTAGTATCCAGATCAGGAATAAAGAATTTAATAATCTTCAAGTTTTTATACAAAAAATTAGATGAAGATGAAGACCAGATAGGAAAGTAATACTTGAAACAAAGTAGAATGAAAGGATTATATCCTCAGAAAAGACTGATCACTAAAAAATCCTAAAAAACTTTTTTCAGTAAGACAATTTTTATGAACGTGAAGAAGAAACAAAGCGAATTTGCTTCCCAAAATCAAATTAGCAATCCCAGAATCACACCTAGAATGTCAAATGTGGTATGTGTAGTTAGAGACATTATAAATGCAAAGAGCCACTGTCCTCGACCGATTTATAATCTTGCTTGAGTTTTCTTGTTAGGGTTCAACTTCATGCTCCATAATTTACACCATCCAATATTTTATCTCGATTTCTATTAAATGATTCAGCAACCGTAGGTCTACATTCAGGAGATGGAATTGATTCAAAGAGAAGAGCATTTATTTGTATATGCAATAAGGTTGTTTTGTATGACAAACACAAATCATGCGTGTATAGTATGAAATTTAATGGGCCAAGAACACTACCCTGAGGAACACCAAATATTACACTCCTATAGGCACTATGGTGCCGCTTGACAAAACAATAGACCTGTATAGATATGTAAAGAGAAAAATTAATATGCAGATAGATAGATTGACCCTCACTAAGAGATAACTTGATATAAATGGAACAAACTTTCTCTCTCTCTCTCTCTCCTCTCCCTCTCTCTCTCTCTCTCTCTCTCTCTCTCTCTCTCTCTCCCTCTCTCTCTCTCTCTCTCTCTCTCTCAAAACAGAAAGGGCCTTACTTCAAGGTTGCATGACCATCCTTATTCCTAAGGTAAATGATCACGTGAAAGGAAGGGAGCTTTTATGGCAACACTTATATTTGTTGAATCATCTATTCCAACCTCATTTCCAAATCACCTCTCTCTCTCTCTCTCTCTCTCTCTCTCTCTCTCTCTCTCTCTCTCTCTCTCTCTCTCTCCTCTCTCTCCTCTCTCAACCAGGGTTCTCGAATTTGTTTATTCAGCTGGCTATCTTAAATAGAAAGTGTTATGCTGTATAGATTAGAATTTTCTGATAAAGTCATAGGTTTTTAAATAGATTTGTTAATATACCTTTCTGAAATAAAAGACTTCAAGTTTTCATTATTCTTGAAGCCTGTAATCATTACTATTCTGTCTAAAATTGCCCCAAGGACATGGTGTCAGACGGCCCTATTTTAAGAGAGGACACGGGCCAAGGACCTCCATCACGGGACTAGTCAAGTCCCATGGGCAACGGATAGTCATGTGAGAGAGAGAGAGAGAGAGAGGAGAGAGAGAGAGAGAGAGAGAGAGAGAGAGAGAGAGAATTTCGATAGCTTCCATATAGTGACTACTATCAAGGTGACCAATTTATTGTCTCGTATCTAAAGTACTGTAGAGCGATCCTCTTTTGACCTCAGCTAATTCTGCATGAGCTCGGATTTGACGGAAAGGGAGATGACTTCAGGTGATCTCTACCTCTGATATTTTCAAAAACATGTAAATATTGATATCACAATAGTGTAAACATCATTGCGAATGTTTATGTAAGTGTTTAAAATTTAACGCGGTAACTGAAATCGAGACTCGTTAGTTTACCTCTCGTAATGTTGAATATTATCATAGGGACGCCAGATATTTGCTTGCTAAGTACATGCCCTAGTAGCTATTCAGGTCTTGGAATAACAAAAGGAGTGGCAAATAATGCATTAGAAAAAAAAAGCAGTGTGATATAGTTTTCTTTTATTAATCACTTTTTATATGCACCGAAAAGTTCTGAATATATATATATATATATATATATATATATATATATAGTATATATATATATATATATAATATATATATATTATATATATATATATATATATATATGTGTTGTGTGTGTGTGTGTGTGTGTGTGTGTCTGTGTGTGTGTGTGTGGTTGTGTGTTAAAGAGGGTATTCATTTTTTGGAAAGCGTCTATGCAATATATAAATAAGTGTTTCTCTTATTTTTATGTTTTATAAGCATAACCATATACGATGAAATTGCTTGAGCAAGTTTAATAAGCAAAATACCTAATATTCGGAAAAGGAATGACCGTCACAACAGCAAAATATTTTGCATCGTTCCAGATCTTTCCCTTGGTTAATTAGTCTTTGGAAGTAATTAGATAAAAAGCTAAACTTTCCCTCCCGGTTCTAACGAACATCAAGAGCTTCCGAATGAGCCATTTA
>NC_090735.1:96853520-96858520 GCF_036898095.1 Palaemon carinicauda | reverse complement strand
AAATCAATGTTTGAAATCAACGAAGTTATGTTCATATAAATATCATTATATGTGGAGTATGATGTCTTAGTTGGTGCCTCTTTGTCACTGGCAACAGACTACAGAAAAAACTAGCTTGACAATTTACACATTGCGTTCATGATTCTTCATCATAAATGATGTCAGCTACGTTGTTAATGTCAATATCCTCTGTATCCAAATCGTCATCGCTGTCGGGTTCTCTGTCTGGCATGATATCAATGAGTTCCTGTGGCAGTATATCACCTTTGACCCAGTCAATCTGCAGCTGTCCTGAGTCATCAAGTTTCCAGCCTTTGCCTACTGGACTTGGTATGTCTGGATATGGCACACTGGACGTATTCCAAACATATGCTTGGTAGTTGCATCTGAGGATATGCATGTGCAATGATGACCTGCATGGTGGTAGCAAGCTCAGATCAATACCATCACAACTGGACAAAGTTTGGCCTTTCTTGGGCTGGAATTTTTGTCTAAACATATCATAGCGCAGCTTGTTTATGTCTTTGTAGTTGGCCTTACCATACATACAGCAGACAAACTGTTCAAGTTCACTGAATGTTTCTTCAGAAAGTTCAGCAGTGGTTGCTAGAGAGATTAATGCTGAATGGTATTCAGGATGGGCATCAAGTGTCTTCTTTGGTGTAAGTTTACCTCGGCGAACGAAGGCACTTGTTGTATCGCATCCTGTGAATGCATGAAAAGAGTACATGAGTTTACAGTAATCTGTACCGTGTTTGCTAATAACAGCTCTCACATCAATTAGTCTTCTCTTATTTGAAACGCCAGTATCAAATAACACAGACGGATCGATATCTTGAGAAAACTTCAACAGCAATAGGAAGACATCACTATCTGGTGAACGGACTACAATCACCTTTTCTGTACCAAATGATTTGGCAGCATGGATGCAATGCAGAATGATCCGAGTATCTGCTTCCTCCTGTGAAGAAAATAGGTCCTGGACCTGCATGGTCTGAACAGTCAATCCATCCTCACTTGTAAGGAGAGTGCATTCTTCCTTATACACAAAATATATGTGTCTGTTGTGTAATCTAGGGGCATATTTTTCTGTTTGCCATTCACACAACAAAAGTTTGATCAGTTGTTCTTTGTTTGAGTCATTACTCATGAAAGATTTCCAGTCACGAGGTACTTTTGTACTTGCACCTTTGATAAAAAATGTTTGTGATTCACCACGACGCGATCGCTCATAGCTCTTTATGGAATTCTCCTTGTATGTGTCTGTAACAGTCTACTCTTGGTACCTTTGGCAAACTGCTCAAACACCTTGCTTGCAAGTTCCTCAAAGTAGTAGGCAGGGCCAATCAGAGCATGCAAAATTGCGTTGCCATCTATGATGTACACTGCTTTTTCTACCTTTGGTGCATCAGGAGCTGCAACACCAGTCTCCAGTACATGTAACAATTTTGCTTTGTCTGTCTTCACAGGATGACCATCGGCATTTGAAAGTGCCCAGGGTATTGGTGCTAATGGGTAGCTTAGTGTCTTCTCCAGGCTGATGCTGTGCTCCTCAGAAAGCATCACCAGCTGTCCAAAGAGGTTTCTTTCAGCTTTAATCTGAATTTGTTTGTTAGTCGCACTTGTAACCTTCTTGACTTGGCTTAAAGAGGCAAATGTGCTCAGTTTGTTTCTTGGGATGGGTTGGTGGAAACTAACTAACTTGCTCTGCAGTCTTTGTGTTATGAACTCACTGAATGCCTCTTCTCCAACTGCATCAGCGCTCAACAAGTCAGCTTCAATTTTTGAAGTTGCTAGTGCTCCAGAAGACAAACAGAATAATTTATCCTTGACATCAATCTGAAAAGGGTTCACAATCCCTTAATTGCTTCAAGAAGAGACTGGACGTCTGACTGTGATTTAGCAATTTGTGACTTTCTGATTTCCTTGTGTGTATCAAGCTCTGTGGAACTCATGTCTGCCATTTCATATGTCGCTTCCATAAATGTAGCTCTGGCATGGCGGGTGATGCACCACCTGTTGTAGGCTGCAGGGTTCCTACTAAAGCCGATGATTCCACAATGTGATTTTGCATGCCTATTGATGGTCTCTTCAATTGTGAGGTCCACTGGATTCCGTGTAGATGGAACATCTGATCGGGAAACGCTGAAACCATTTTTCCGCAACAATTCCTCAGCACCAGGGTGGGTGTGTGACAAGTTCATCAATGAGAAAAGGTACACTGGAACATACCGTGCATAGTTATGATGGTTGTAGGCAAAAAATGCTGGGCACATGTCCCATAATGAGGCTATGTGTAGATCAAGATCATTTAACTTTGTTGCCCTAGCAAATCGCAAGAGCAACGCCACTTTGTCCATATAGTTTATCCATAAACAAGCTGTTTTGCCAAGTTCTCCATGTCTCACTTGCTCTTTGAAAATACAGTACTGCTGATATAGCTCTTTAAAGCAGTCACTTGCATGGAGGTCATTCAAACCAGATTGAGAAGGTGACTGAATGAGGGTCTTAAGTTGTTCATGTAAGCTGGCATTTAATGAACTTCCATTTGCACTCTTGGCATAAAAGGCATCAAGCAGGAGCCGTTCTAGGGACTCGTACATCAATTTGTGAACTCTCATTGCACGGTTGTAATGTTTGCCCCTCAACATTTGATCAATCGATCCACTTGCACATACACCAGCCTCAATGATGATGTCCTCAAAGCCTGTGCGGACATCATCTTCCCGATGACTCCAAGGTATGAGCAGATTGTATGAAATACCCCAATCCTTACAAGAACACCACTGTATTCTCGTGGGTTTTGCCACATGATAGAATAAGCTTTCATTGCTACAGCTAGATCAAAAGTTACGATAGTGACCTCCTGCTGCACATCCTTTGTGGCCTGCTGGCATAGTCGGAGTATGTGCTGAACTGTGGCATTATCAGTAATTGCTCTATGTACTGGCACCATGTAATCAACTGTAGACTGAGCACAGGCTTCAACATAATCACCTTTTCCAGTCAGTGACAACCATCCAGCCCAGCCAGGAACACTTTGTTCATTAGATTTGTACAATCTTGCAATAGTCCAAGCAAAGTCTAGTTCCTTGGATTCATGAAATGAAACTGGTGTTGTCACAGATACATGTTCCACTCTCAAATTAGGCTCAGTCCTACTCCTATGAAACAAGGTGGCAGTTCTTTATCCTCATAGCAAATTGACCTGTCTTTATTACTCTTCCCTGACTGCTGAGGTGGCTGCTCCCTGTTCATGTCACAACTTGCACTGCTAGATGTCTCCTGAATGACAATACCATGTGCTACATGTGTTGTTCCAGCCCCTGATGGTGTTTCTTCAGACAGGTCGAAGTTGTCCCAGCTGAAATGGAGAACTACATTATTCATACAGGATGATATGGTTGCGGGAAGTAAGGATTCCTGTGTGTTGATTTGGTTACATATGGCAGTTTCTAGCTCCATCGCTTGGGAATATGACTGACAGTGACCGAAATGATTCAGCAGTGTAATGAGCTCAGCACTTCCTGTCATATGTCTCAACGTTATTCCAAGAAGAACATGTTTAGGCATTTTACATTCTCCTCGACTCATAGCATAACATACATCTTGAGCACATGAATCAACCATTCTCTCCATCTTTGATGAAATATCTTTAAATGGTCTCCCACATAGAAGCTGCGACAAAAAGTTAATCAGGATTGGTGGTGGTTTGTTCTCTATGGACATCAACTGCGCTGCTGTAGGTGGCCATGGCAGTATGGCTGCATTCCTTTTGGCATCCATTAGTTGTCGCCTGAGCATCATAGCTGCTTCCTGGAGAAACCTTTCCTCAGAGGCGGCCATCTCAAATGCTGCCTCTACTGCTTGTCCAACTGGTAAGAGATCAGAATACATAAGTTCACTTCGGTAGTTGGGTGCCCAAAATTTAACCTTGTGACTAAAATATTTCTCCAACTTATTCTTGAGTTTATAGGTTTTGTAGTTTGGATTGTAAGTTGATGGATGATGTTCTTGTAAATATAGAAAATATTTCTCTTTCAACATTGTCACACGTTTCTACGTTGCACCCCTTGATTATATGTTCTTCAACATACTCACAGATGTAGGAGAATGCTTCGCTATGGGCTGCTAAATGTTCAACAGCACTCTGATCCGGCTCTTTATTAACATTTCGCTCCTGCTTACGAGTGTAATCTCTGCGACAAGAATTATGATAATGTGCCTCTCGTGCTCGCAAGTCACAGCCTTCAATCTTTCCAAATAATGTGTAGTTATTTTTATGTTTTGCAGCCTGTAGTATTGACTCAGCTGCAGTTTCTGTAACACACTTTCTTGGAAACTCTATGACACCCTTGTCTCGTTTTCTGTTTTTTTCCACAGAACAGGCACTGATCTGAAGGAAATAAAATTGATGAGGATGATACTCGCTTTCGATTTGAAGTTGAAGGCCCTTCGTCATCTTCAACTGGATGTTGTCGTTTTCTACTTTTGATATGACCAACATTGTAAACTTTTGATAACACTTCCTGTGTATTCCATGGGTATTTGCATTCAGTGTCTCTGGAACTTCTTCACAGATTTCGTCCATCCTCACATTAGCATCAGCACTAGCTTTGCGGAGCTGCACTGATTCCTTGATCTTTTCAAAGCTCACATCAGTCAGTTTTCGAACAATTTTGTCAGTTGTCTGTTCAGAAAAATGTATAATGCAAGTCCTTTTGGCACACTCTGAAGAGGTTTTTTTCCTCTGGCTTTTCTTTTTCCGTAAAACTAACTGGACGTTCTGCCATGCTGACTAATTATTACCAGTTGATATTAGATCCTTTGCCTGAAATGAAAATGCATCATAGTTTAAGCACAGAACCAATTTCAGAAAGCTGGAGAATATATTGTTATCCATTGACACCAAAATGATACAGTTATGTAACAATTTACAGAAGTTACGGGGAAAAGTGGGTATTGCTGATAATAGTGGGCCATTATACAATGAATTGATT
>NC_090735.1:96847227-96853020 GCF_036898095.1 Palaemon carinicauda | reverse complement strand
AGTAAATATGACTAAAACTATAAATGTAGGATACGACCTGTTGCAGTGTGTCTGACTTTCATATCTAACAGGTGTCATTCACTGAGACAACCAAGAAAATCATTGATTAACAGTAAAATAAGATAAATGTAACCAAAATAAATGTCATTTATAACTCAAACTGATAACTAATACCAACAAGTAAATGGTGAAGAGCTTGGAAGTCTAAATCAATGTTTGAAATCAACGAAGTTATGTTCATATAAATATCATTATATGTGGAGTATGATGTCTTAGTTGGTGCCTCTTTGTCACTGGCAACAGACTACAGAAAAAAACTAGCTTGACAATTTACACATTGCGTTCATGATTCTTCATCATAAATGATGTCAGCTACGTTGTTAATGTCAATATCCTCTGTATCCAAATCGTCATCGCTGTCGGGTTCTCTGTCTGGCATGATATCAATGAGTTCCTGTGGCAGTATATCACCTTTGACCCAGTCAATCTGCAGCTGTCCTGAGTCATCAAGTTTCCAGCCTTTGCCTACTGGACTTGGTATGTCTGGATATGGCACACTGGACGTATTCCAAACATATGCTTGGTAGTTGCATCTGAGGATATGCATGTGCAATGATGACCTGCATGGTGGTAGCAAGCTCAGATCAATACCATCACAACTGGACAAAGTTTGGCCTTTCTTGGGCTGGAATTTTTGTCTAAACATATCATAGCGCAGCTTGTTTATGTCTTTGTAGTTGGCCTTACCATACATACAGCAGACAAACTGTTCAAGTTCACTGAATGTTTCTTCAGAAAGTTCAGCAGTGGTTGCTAGAGAGATTAATGCTGAATGGTATTCAGGATGGGCATCAAGTGTCTTCTTTGGTGTAAGTTTACCTCGGCGAACGAAGGCACTTGTTGTATCGCATCCTGTGAATGCATGAAAAGAGTACATGAGTTTACAGTAATCTGTACCGTGTTTGCTAATAACAGCTCTCACATCAATTAGTCTTCTCTTATTTGAAACGCCAGTATCAAATAACACAGACGGATCGATATCTTGAGAAAACTTCAACAGCAATAGGAAGACATCACTATCTGGTGAACGGACTACAATCACCTTTTCTGTACCAAATGATTTGGCAGCATGGATGCAATGCAGAATGATCCGAGTATCTGCTTCCTCCTGTGAAGAAAATAGGTCCTGGACCTGCATGGTCTGAACAGTCAATCCATCCTCACTTGTAAGGAGAGTGCATTCTTCCTTATACACAAAATATATGTGTCTGTTGTGTAATCTAGGGGCATATTTTTCTGTTTGCCATTCACACAACAAAAGTTTGATCAGTTGTTCTTTGTTTGAGTCATTACTCATGAAAGATTTCCAGTCACGAGGTACTTTTGTACTTGCACCTTTGATAAAAAATGTTTGTGATTCACCACGACGCGATCGCTCATAGCTCTTTATGGAATTCTCCTTGTATGTGTCTGTAACAGTCTACTCTTGGTACCTTTGGCAACTGCTCAAACACCTTGCTTGCAAGTTCCTCAAAGGTAGTAGGCAGGCCAATCAGAGCATGCAAAATTGCGTTGCCATCTATGATGTACACTGCTTTTTCTACCTTTGGTGCATCAGGAGCTGCAACACCAGTCTCCAGTACATGTAACAATTTTGCTTTGTCTGTCTTCACAGGATGACCATCGGCATTTGAAAGTGCCCAGGGTATTGGTGCTAATGGGTAGCTTAGTGTCTTCTCCAGGCTGATGCTGTGCTCCTCAGAAAGCATCACCAGCTGTCCAAAGAGGTTTCTTTCAGCTTTAATCTGAATTTGTTTGTTAGTCGCACTTGTAACCTTCTTGACTTGGCTTAAAGAGGCAAATGTGCTCAGTTTGTTTCTTGGGATGGGTTGGTGGAAACTAACTAACTTGCTCTGCAGTCTTTGTGTTATGAACTCACTGAATGCCTCTTCTCCAACTGCATCAGCGCTCAACAAGTCAGCTTCAATTTTTGAAGTTGCTAGTGCTCCAGAAGACAAACAGAATAATTTATCCTTGACATCAATCTGAAAAGGGTTCACAAATCCCTTAATTGCTTCAAGAAGAGACTGGACGTCTGACTGTGATTTAGCAATTTGTGACTTTCTGATTTCCTTGTGTGTATCAAGCTCTGTGGAACTCATGTCTGCCATTTCATATGTCGCTTCCATAAATGTAGCTCTGGCATGGCGGGTGATGCACCACCTGTTGTAGGCTGCAGGGTTCCTACTAAAGCCGATGATTCCACAATGTGATTTTGCATGCCTATTGATGGTCTCTTCAATTGTGAGGTCCACTGGATTCCGTGTAGATGGAACATCTGATCGGGAAACGCTGAAACCATTTTTCCGCAACAATTCCTCAGCACAGGGTGGGTGTGTGACAAGTTCATCAATGAGAAAAGGTACACTGGAACATACCGTGCATAGTTTATGATGGTTGTAGGCAAAAAATGCTGGGCACATGTCCCATAATGAGGCTATGTGTAGATCAAGATCATTTAACTTTGTTGCCCTAGCAAATCGCAAGAGCAACGCCACTTTGTCCATATAGTTTATCCATAAACAAGCTGTTTTTGCCAAGTTCTCCATGTCTCACTTGCTCTTTGAAAATACAGTACTGCTGATATAGCTCTTTAAAGCAGTCACTTGCATGGAGGTCATTCAAACCAGATTGAGAAGGTGACTGAATGAGGGTCTTAAGTTGTTCATGTAAGCTGGCATTTAATGAACTTCCATTTGCACTCTTGGCATAAAAGGCATCAAGCAGGAGCCGTTCTAGGGACTCGTACATCAATTTGTGAACTCTCATTGCACGGTTGTAATGTTTGCCCCTCAACATTTGATCAATCGATCCACTTGCACATACACCAGCCTCAATGATGATGTCCTCAAAGCCTGTGCCGGACATCATCTTCCCGATGACTCCAAGGTATGAGCAGATTGTATGAAATACCCCAATCCTTACAAGAACACCACTGTATTCTCGTGGGTTTTGCCACATGATAGAATAAGCTTTCATTGCTACAGCTAGATCAAAAGTTACGATAGTGACCTCCTGCTGCACATCCTTTGTGGCCTGCTGGCATAGTCGGAGTATGTGCTGAACTGTGGCATTATCAGTAATTGCTCTATGTACTGGCACCATGTAATCAACTGTAGACTGAGCACAGGCTTCAACATAATCACCTTTTCCAGTCAGTGACAACCATCCAGCCCAGCCAGGAACACTTTGTTCATTAGATTTGTACAATCTTGCAATAGTCCAAGCAAAGTCTAGTTCCTTGGATTCATGAAATGAAACTGGTGTTGTCACAGATACATGTTCCACTCTCAAATTAGGCTCAGTCCTACTCCTTATGAAACAAGGTGGCAGTTCTTTATCCTCATAGCAAATTGACCTGTCTTTATTACTCTTCCCTGACTGCTGAGGTGGCTGCTCCCTGTTCATGTCACAACTTGCACTGCTAGATGTCTCCTGAATGACAATACCATGTGCTACATGTGTTGTTCCAGCCCCTGATGGTGTTTCTTCAGACAGGTCGAAGTTGTCCCAGCTGAAATGGAGAACTACATTATTCATACAGGATGATATGGTTGCGGGAAGTAAGGATTCCTGTGTGTTGATTTGGTTACATATGGCAGTTTCTAGCTCCATCGCTTGGGAATATGACTGACAGTGACCGAAATGATTCAGCAGTGTAATGAGCTCAGCACTTCCTGTCATATGTCTCAACGTTATTCCAAGAAGAACATGTTTAGGCATTTTACATTCTCCTCGACTCATAGCATAACATACATCTTGAGCACATGAATCAACCATTCTCTCCATCTTTGATGAAATATCTTTAAATGGTCTCCCACATAGAAGCTGCGACAAAAAGTTAATCAGGATTGGTGGTGGTTTGTTCTCTATGGACATCAACTGCGCTGCTGTAGGTGGCCATGGCAGTATGGCTGCATTCCTTTTGGCATCCATTAGTTGTCGCCTGAGCATCATAGCTGCTTCCTGGAGAAACCTTTCCTCAGAGGCGGCCATCTCAAATGCTGCCTCTACTGCTTGTCCAACTGGTAAGAGATCAGAATACATAAGTTCACTTCGGTAGTTGGGTGCCCAAAATTTAACCTTGTGACTAAAATATTTCTCCAACTTATTCTTGAGTTTATAGGTTTTGTAGTTTGGATTGTAAGTTGATGGATGATGTTCTTGTAAATATAGAAAATATTTCTCTTTCAACATTGTCACACGTTTCTACGTTGCACCCCTTGATTATATGTTCTTCAACATACTCACAGATGTAGGAGAATGCTTCGCTATGGGCTGCTAAATGTTCAACAGCACTCTGATCCGGCTCTTTATTAACATTTCGCTCCTGCTTACGAGTGTAATCTCTGCGACAAGAATTATGATAATGTGCCTCTCGTGCTCGCAAGTCACAGCCTTCAATCTTTCCAAATAATGTGTAGTTATTTTTATGTTTTGCAGCCTGTAGTATTGACTCAGCTGCAGTTTCTGTAACACACTTTCTTGGAAACTCTATGACACCCTTGTCTCGTTTTCTGTTTTTTTCCACAGAACAGGCACTGATCTGAAGGAAATAAAATTGATGAGGATGATACTCGCTTTCGATTTGAAGTTGAAGGCCCTTCGTCATCTTCAACTGGATGTTGTCGTTTTCTACTTTTGATATGACCAACATTTGTAAACTTTTGATAACACTTCCTGTGTATTCCATGGGTATTTGCATTCAGTGTCTCTGGAACTTCTTCACAGATTTCGTCCATCCTCACATTAGCATCAGCACTAGCTTTGCGGAGCTGCACTGATTCCTTGATCTTTTCAAAGCTCACATCAGTCAGTTTTCGAACAATTTTGTCAGTTGTCTGTTCAGAAAAATGTATAATGCAAGTCCTTTTGGCACACTCTGAAGAGGTTTTTTTCCTCTGGCTTTTCTTTTTCCGTAAACTAACTGGACGTTCTGCCATGCTGACTAATTATTACCAGTTGATATTAGATCCTTTGCCTGAAATGAAAATGCATCATAGTTTAAGCACAGAACCAATTTCAGAAAGCTGGAGAATATATTGTTATCCATTGACACCAAAATGATACAGTTATGTAACAATTTACAGAAGTTACGGGGAAAAGTGGGTATTGCTGATAATAGTGGGCCATTATACAATGAATTGATTATTGCCACTTAATTAATATATTTTGGGAAATTAGTGAACGAAACTGATATGCAATATTCTAAATAAGATTATGTACAAAATCAAATATAGAAATGTAACCAAATGCCTCAACAATTTCATCAGTATCAGTAGCAACTAGTTACAGGTGCCCATTTTTGAACAAAAATTAAGGGTAGGGGGTACAATAGTGGCCCTGGAATACGTAATAATCATTAATTATGGACATACTTATATACCATTGTGTAGCACTTGGTCTTAGCATTATGTTGGTACCAAAAATGTTCACTTAGTTTGGATATTAAGGAAGTTAGAGCCAATAAAGCGACACAAAGTAAGTGCGGCTGAAAATGTGAAAATTTGGCGTGCGGTTTGTACAAAAAGTGATAATTTTGCATTTTTGCCACGTTTATATGTTTGGAAACACTCGGATATACTTAAAGGACACCCTAAGGAAGAAAACTAGGGGGGGTCGTGAAAATTCCCTAGGGGGGGGGGGAGGGTTTCACTTTCTGGCCCATGGACTTATTAGCATGGACTAGAACAAATATTATGGGGAGAGGCCATCCCAAACCAAAGGCTTAGT
>NC_090735.1:96822227-96842227 GCF_036898095.1 Palaemon carinicauda | reverse complement strand
AATTCCACACCTGGGATTTTGAACAGAGCCAGTGTTATCATGGTAACACTTAATCAAAAGAAGTCACACCTAAGAAGGGTGACCTCTTCTCCGTTTAATTGACAGTCCCAGTCAATTAGCTGTTCATCGTAGAATTAGACGACAGGTTAAATATTCTACCTAGCGTCACCACATATTGCTTCAGAACATGGATTTGTCTAGCATAGTGTATGTAGAACACTCTGGATGATTCTCCTCCGTTACATGTGCGAGGACATGTGAGGTCCCCAAACCAAAAACTGTTTACTACAGTAATTAGGGGGCAGGTTTTAATACACTACCTGCCGCCACTACGAAGTATTTCAGTTCATGCACTTGTTTTGCATAGTGTTTGTAAAACACTCTGGATGATTTCCATCCAGTGTATGAACGAAGGCGCTCAAGTCCATATACTGAAAGAAGTTCAGTGATGAAGCAATCTTTCTCGGATCATGACCTGCGGGAGTACTGTCCGGATCCGCTCTACGAATAAAGTAGGTGAGCTTCGCCCTTAGTTGTTTTATGGATAAAATTGATCCAGAATTTTCTCCTTTAAAGAGCTGTCCTCCCCTGAAGTCTGAAGTTCTACGAAGATAGACCTTTAGACACTCTACAGGACATAGAGAGACATCTTCCTTCAGAGGGCAGATTCTCCAGGGACCCCACCTCTTAGTGGGTAGCTCGTTCTTAGCGAGAAAGGATGGATCAGGAAATAGATTCAGTTCTCCCACTTCCGTGAACTGAATGTGACCCTCATCTCTGGATAGGGCCACTATTTCACTAACTCTAGCCCCGGAGGCGATAGCAAACAGAAAAATAACCTTTTGGGTTAGATCCTTAAGAGAACAATCTTCATTGTTCACAGATGAGGCATAATGTAAGACCTTGTCCAAAGACCAAGAGATGGGCTTTGGTGGTACCGCGGGCTTAAGTCTAGCACATGCCTTTGGAATCTTATTAAATATTTCATTCGCCAGATCCACTTGAAAGGCATATAGGAGAGGCCTAGTCAAGGCTGACTTGCACGTATTTATCGTATTGGCCGCCAGACCTTGGCTATGAAGGTGGACAAAGAAGGACAGACAGAAGTTTATTGAAATTTCTTTCGGTCCTTTTGCTTTGACAAACGCAACCCACTTTTTCCAGGAAGACTCATATTGTCTTCTGGTTGACTTGGCCTTGTATTCTTCTAAGAATTCTATATTGCCTTTTGAGATCCCAAACCTTTTTCTAACCGCTAGAGCGAGAAAATCATGAAATGAAGGGTTTGGGGTTCTCTGTGATAAAACAAAGGCAGTTAATTTCTGAATCTTCGGAAATATACCTAGGGTCAGAGCTAGGACCAGCCTCATCTAGTCTATCAGCCCCACTAGAGGATCCTCGTATGGGGCTATATAGCGAGGTAGTTTCTTGAAGACGCTCGTGATGAAGAGGTCGAATTGCAGTTCCGGGACTTGTTCCCATCTAGGAGGGAATATGTCTGCGCCCATGGACCATTCCAACTCTATTGGTTTGTATCGAAATAGAGTATCCACCGTCACATCGTGGATCAGTTGTAAATGAACTGCTGGTAGGTGCCATCCCTTTAAGAGAGGGATGGGTAACTTCACCAAAACTGAATGAGACGTTCGAATGTGACGTCTTATTATCGCTTCGGTGTCCCAGATCAGTCGTAGGGAGCCTGATCTGTGTGGAGGGGGCTTCCCCACCCATGAAAGGACCAGCACAGTCTTGGGATTTTCATGCTCTAATTTCTGTTAGAGAAGCGATTAAAGAGGGACCGATCTCAGTCTGTTTTGATCTCTTCAAGCATTTGATGCGTGTTTTCTCCAAGCTCTTAACGCATCTTTCCGGTGTGCCCTTAGCACCAGGTCTGTCACTATAGCGAACTGGGGAAAGTTTAGCGCTTTTTCCTGTTGGCGTTTTGGTATTCTGACTGAATACCTGAGTCTCTTGACAGACCTCACGAGCTCCTTTTATATTTCCAAAGGAGAGGAGAGTTGATGTGACTGAGGGCTTCGATGGTTTTTTAAACATCGAAACCCCTGAGCTGGAGAAAGTCGAGACTTCTAGAAGCCTATCTTGCATCCGTGATGTCCCAGGAACCGGGTCATCTCTTTGAATGCACATTGGCCAGACACTTCGGGTGCTGCCCACTCCAGCCTCTTGATCAGGTATATTATTACCTGAACTATTTCTAGGCTTGACTTTGACGTGACTAAGTTCGTCAATCCTTTGAAGATACTTAGGACTGTGAGTCCAACACGTATCCTTCCTAGGATGAATTTTTCTCTCTGTAACATGAATTCTAGATAGGAGGAAGGGGGTGGTTGACTGGAAGATTCCGAAGGACATCTTTCAGGTCTGACAAGACTACGAACACCCCTAATTGGAACAAGGTCCATATGTTCAGAAGGATTAACATTCAGAACTTGCTGTTTTTTATGAACTTATTGAGTGGCGACAAGTTCAGAATGACTCATTGATATCTTGAGTCCTTTTCGTAAACACAAAACAGCCTTCCCTGGAACTCGATGAGCTATAGTTTTCTTACCACCTGTATGCTCTATAGCTCTCAGGTATACTTCTCCAGGAGGGTTTTGAACTGTAGGAGAAGGTTAGGAAATGATGGTAGGGACATTTCTGTTTCCCATCAATGGCTCATCTTGAATAGGCTTTGGACCGAAGGATCGAAGGTCCTGCGATCCTGAGGGAAATTTCCTCCTAGCCGAAGCGTCTTTATAACTTCGAGTAGTCAGTAGGCTTAGACTTTTGACCATCTGCCTGTAGCACCGTGGTCACTGGAATAGTGGGATGTTGTTGAGCAGCCCGGATATTTCCAGCATTTTCAATCTTCTTTTTAGGTTGGGGACCCACAACCACAGAAGATTTTCTCTTTGAAGGAATGCCCCATTTTTGGAGAAGACTTATGTTCTCCATGGTGGCGTTCTTAATTACTTCCTTAATGACCTCGTGTGGGAAGAGGTCTTTACCCCAGATGTTGGAAGATATTAGCTTCCTTCTTTCGTGTTTCACTGTGCGTCAGCGAACACAAACTCTCTACATGCTCTCCTGGCCTTCATAAAGGCGTAAAGGTCCTTCACCAAGATAGCCATATGCATTTTGGCTATGACCATGAGCATGCCTGGGGTACTTTCATAGGTTGAACACAACTCTATGTAGTTTTGTAGAGAAAGGGATGTCGCAAGTCTCTCCTTTAACTCATGTTCATTACACAAGAGTAACTCAGACAATTTAGGGAGACATACCTTGAATTGTCGACTTGCGATGTCCTTGTCTAATTTTCCTACTGAAAATGTCAAATGGACTTCCTTCCAATCCTTTTCCTGTCTGGGAAAAGCTGGTGACAAAGGCTTGCACTCATCGAGTGTGGGACATGGCTTACCCGCCTCTACCGCTTTGGCAACAGAAGTAAATGCCTTCCCCATGAAGGGGAATGAGAGTGAAGTAGGAGCAAGGAAGGAAGGGTGTCTGTTATTCAGTGAGAATACCTTCGACTCTGAATAAACCCGCCTTTCTCAGACTACCTGAAAGAATAGTCTGTGCCTTATCATCGTCGAGAATCAAGACCTCCTTTGGTTCCGCTCCTTTTCTTGACTTTGGTTCGTACTTCAGTCGAACCCAACAATTAGGGAAAGCATCAAAGCTTGGCCAAAATTGAATTTTGTCCAAAGGAACAGCATCTATTTTCTCTGAGATGTAGAGATTGCCATTTGAAATCGGCATCTGCTCCGCAAACCTCCAGGGATTGGTTATGGAGCATGTTGGTAGGTCTTGATTCAAGGGTCGTTTGACTGACCCCTGGGAAGTGACAAGAGAAGCTTTACGAGGCTCTATCTTGCATTTTACTTCCTGCTTTTCGTTTTGTTTACGAAAGCTCTCTATTTGATTCTTCAGCTGGATACATAATTGTACCACATTATCCAATAGAGGGGTAGAAGATGAAGATGTCGACATTGATGGCTCTATAGCCGGCATAGGCGGAGGAAATTCCGACACAACATTTTCCTCTTCTACCCTGGGGTACTTCTTGCCCTTAATCCCAAAGGTTTTCTGGCCGTCAAGGGATGTAGTTGGCTCCTGAGGCACTACTGTTTCCTCACTTGCTTCCGGAAATAGTAGCTTACGCATCCTATCATTAGGTAGGAGAGGTCCCGGAGAGATCTTTTGAAAGCCTCTCACCCAGTTGCGTAATTTATATTGAGCTGTATCCCTAATCTCTGTAGACTTGGGATTTTCAAAACCTTCGGGCATTAATGTCCGACATATATTGCAAACCTGTGGGTTCCAATAATGTAGGGATTCGGAAATAATATTGCAGGGGGCATGAAACCTGCAAGTATCATGACCTTAAAAATACTTACTCTTGGCCTTGCAGAGGACTGCAGCACAAGGTATCTGGTGTTCCTCCTGTAAAGAAAGGAAAACCAAATGAGTATACAATGGATTATCTCCTTGACAATCAACATGCAAATGTCCTTTACAATAGAGTAGCTTAGGATAGTAAGCTATGAAGGGATAGTAGGAGATACATACTTGTGTACCCCTGTGAGCAAATGCTGTTGCCTCCCTTCAGTATTAACTACATGGAGATTTCTCTATAGAGTAACTCCAAGTAAAAGGACTCTTACTCCTAGGGGTAGAGAAGTATCAAATCACTGTCCCAAAATAATGTTAATACTGTGGGGTCAGGATGACTGATTCTCGATCAGAATATTGAAGAAAACTTATTCATTCAATATATGAATGGTACCAGCAGAATGCTCGTACAAGGGTACCCAGGGTATGTCAGAAAATACTACTGTATCATGGTACTGTAGTTTTCTAATTGCAGTAAGTCTATATTGCAATTTACTGGCTACTGTACATCATGTATTGTAGTCTAGTCATTATGCTGCCTTCATAGTAGCATATGACAGTATGGTCCATCTAGCATGAAGCCAGCTGGACTAGGAAAATAAAGGCATATATTTGTATATCCCACTCAGCCTATTTGCTGTAGTCTTCCTACTATATTAAAATATAGAGTTTCCTGATCAGGGAGACTCAAGGAAAAAGGCTGCACCCTTTAAGGGTTAGGAGTGTATTACTCCTGCCTTGAAGTGTTTAATATTGTAGGGTAATCCTAATACTGATTTCTAATCAGGATATTGAAAAAATCATATTCATTCAATATAGGATTGGGCTCTGCAAATGCCTGTGTTAGATATCCAAAATATATTGGAAATAACTAATAGTATAAACTATATAGTAGTTTTCTATCTGCAGTATATTCTATAATGCAGATATACTGGCTACCTATATAAAATATACAGTAGTTCAGCCGGCATGTAGTCGGCATAGCTAGGTCTTGCCGGCATACCCAGCATGCTAGCTAGAGAGAGAGAGATAGCATGGAAAAAAGGCTACTCCTTACTGTGAATGTATACAGTAATTAAGGATGTAAAAGTCTAATTTGACTGCCTTTTCCCAGAGAGAAGGTTCTAATAGAAGGGGAGAATGTACCATTCAGGCTTCCATGCAGCTACAGTACTATTACCAACAAGGTACGACGATACACTGCCGGCCGGCAAGTCCAGCAATACCAGTACAGTCGGCATGCTGCCAACTGAGTCAGCACTATCTGTGCCGGCCTGGCCAGCAGTACCCCGGCAACAGGACCTGTAGCAGCAGTCCAAGGGAGGACTGAAGAACCTTGGGAACAGAAGGGACTTCCCTCTCACGGCCATCATGGTCGCCGACAGCCATCTTGGCTGCCGGCTGGGCCGGCAGTTGCCGGCTAGGCCGGCAATTGCCGACAGATGATGTGGTTGGCGGCAGTATGCTCTGCCGTCAGCCAAAGACATGGCTCGAGAGGGAGTCTGGCTGGCTCCGGCAACCTACCAGCAAAGGAAGGCTGCAAGATGCCAGCCTAAAGAAAGCCAATGGCTATGCCATCTAAAGAGGACAGTGGGGTAGGGAACAGGGTCCTGTAACGAGTGTGAAAGGAACTGGCAAAAATTGTCAATCCTACCACCTGTAAAAGAAACTCTGTTTCGGTATCGGCAGAATCCCAGGGAAAAGGAGAGACTCAGTTCTCCAACCCAGAGATTGACGACACAGTTAAGGGGATGGCGGCACTGCCGCCTCCTCTTAAAAAAGAAGAAACAGAGTTCCAGTGCCACGTATCCTAGGCTAAAGAAAATTACTCTTCAGCCCAGAGTACTGTGGCATAGTACTAGTCTTTTAGTCGCAAGGAGAAGATGGTATCCTACCATAACTTCAAGTGCGGCTAATGAGGGCTAACCTCCATTGCCGCCCACCTGGCCAGCAGGGGAATAATGGTATCCTACAACCCATTCGCCCCTGCCGGCAGGTCGCCGACATAAGACTAAATACTCTGAGATTCTGACTAAATCCCAAAACCCGATGGTATACCCACAACCAACGGTTAAGGGAAGAGGCAGGACAAACCCTGAGTTAGCCATGCCTGAATGAAATTCAAGGCACGGCTATTAGGGTTGTAGCCTGAGGCTACACTCAGAGGGAAAGAGATTACCCTTAAGTTTCCAAAGAGGCGTGTAATGTTTCATAACATTATAGGAGGTATCAGTCTCCACTGAATGAAAACAAAACACGGGGGTAACCGGGGAAAGTTGAACGTATAGTAAAACGTCTACTGTGGGTAAGGTTACCTAGGCTATACGAGATCTCAGTTACCTAAATCACCGAAACTCTAACTATACGATCGACAGAGAAAAGGGAAACAAAAATTATGTACATTATCAAACCTTTACAAGAGTAATTGCCTAAATAGCTAAATAATTAAAATAATTAAATAAAGCTATTAAAAACTGGAAGTTGTTCTGCTATCTAAATAACACATGCCTAACGAACGACGGCGCCATGGCGCCTCCAGTAACTGGCCTAGCTCTTAAACACAATAAAATACTCTAATTTCATTGTGAAACAGGAGCTAAAATATACTCATAGTAAAGACTCGATACTCAACTTTCCAGAGGCGGAAGATGATGGAGAAAGCATAATAATATTCCTGTAAAACGATTGAAAAGTTAGATCACCAGGAAATATCACCGAGCGAGATCGCTACAAAAAAAGGAATGTCCGCCGTCGTGGGAATGGCGCTGTTGTATTCCCAATAGTATTACGAGAGCGGGGAGAGCCTTTGGACGGCTACCTTTTGCCACATCCTCCTCGAGGCCAAAACGCTGTTTGGGGTGCAGATTGCTATGGAAGCGTGTCAAAAATGCGTCCGCTGATATTATGCGATATCCTTCGGAAAAATTTTAAGGATATTCGCGCCATGAGTTAGAATTCTGGATGCCTAAAGGTAAAATTCTCTGGGAATATCACTGTAGTACATATATCCCTTAGGAAGCTACTCTAAGGAATTTCCATCACGACAACATGGCTTGAGCCCAAAAATATATATATATATGTATTATATTTATATATATATATATATATATATATGTATACATATATGCATATACATACATATATATATATATATATATGTATGTATGTATGTATACAGTATGTACTTATATGTATATATATATATATATATGTAATATATATATGTGTGTATATATATATATATATATGTATGTATGTATATGACATGACTGAGTAATACATGTGACCTTCTCGTTCCAAATCTTCAACAGTCAGCTGAAAATGTTTCTTGCTGAGGATTTATGCCAATGTTTTGCTTTTTTAGATATATCTACTGTATATATATATATATATATATATATGTCCTAATTCATGTATATAGATGTGTTGTACGTCATATTCATAAGTATTCTACAAAAACCTATATCTCAGCATATTGTTGTACAAGTTGTCTTTGGGCGCTCGAGTTAACAAGTCCCTTACCTGAGAAGGTAGTTGTGTACGGTGTAATTACGAACGAACCCTTTGTAATAAATGAAGAAAACCCATATTCCGACGTCTCATTATCCATCTGCATGGGTCATATATATATATATATATATATGTGTGTGTGTGTATATATATGTATATATATATATACATATTAACGAATTTTAGATGCAAATACTAATGAAACTGAAAGGTTAATGCCAGGTCTGGGAAAACAATAAGTTGAAAAGAACTTTTTATACATGCAGTAGAAAGAACATTACTTCCGGAATTGATAAAATAAATGTCGTAAGTGTGATTTATGTTGTTTTATTATTAATGGGATCGTAGCTATATCTCAATAATATAAAAGGAAACAAAAATTACCGATTAAAGTACATGTAAGCTTCAGTATGTTAATTTGTCGTAAAGACAAAATTGCAATAAGGTTCTTATATATTTCTCTACCATAGATGCGGTATTTATAAGATATAAAAAGACCTTAACGGTTTTTTTGCATGCTAATGCTTTATCAGTCTGCAAAAATATAAGCATATTGAATCCATTTTTACGTTCTTCCTAACGTTGTATGTGTTTCTATTTATTAGTTTATGTATCAATATATTTACCTATATATATATATATATATATATATGTATGTATATGTATGTATATATGCATATTTATAAATATAAATATATATATATACATACATATGTATTTGTATATATATATATATATATATATATATATATATATGTGTGTGTATATATATATATATATATATACATATATAGGTATATATATATGTATGTATATGTATGTATATATGCATATTTATAAATATAAATATATATATATATATATATACATATATATATATATACATATGTATGTATGTATATATATATATATATATATATATATGTATATATATATATATATATATATAGATATATATACTGATATATACTTAAGCCAAGTCCTTAGTCATATCCACCGGATATTGGACGCTAGCCAAGTCATAAATTATAAAGAAATCGTTTAAAAAACGAAAACCAGACTATGCGCTATCTGCTTGAATGAGCTGAAGAGGTGATAAGCTGTAGTAAAGCTATATTCTTGCTTTTGAACCAAGACTCTTCTACCCATAAAGTATTCCTCACGTGGAAAGATCCAGCCAGATGAACAATTGTCAGTGCTTTCAGTGAATGCTTAAAATACTAAATACCTAAGCTATGACCTTCGTATGAGAATCGTTCTTGAATCGTAAACGTTAACCTTCTCATTCTAACTTATGGGAAAATAGTTTTTTTTTTTTTTTTTTTTTTTTTTTTTTGTCACACGGTTTCTGCAAAAACTCTCCAAATCATTCTTTCAAAAATGTAATCTTGATATGATTTTTTTTACGTGTTTAATATCTAAGCATAACATTTTCTAATTTAATTATGTATGCATTTCTGGATAATAACCATCTGAATGTAAACTGTATATTTATACTGTTGAATGATAATACATATTTTCAGCTGAAATTACTAAGAGAATTTCAAAGTTTATCGTGCATTGTCATTCACAATTATTAAGGACAAAGATCCCGGAAAGGCACAGAGAAAAAAAAGACAACAGAATCGCTTGAAGAAATAGGAATCCAAAAATTTCCAGGTAAAAGTCATCTCGAACTAAGAATGTCGATTACATAGAGTCGTAGGAAAAGTCGTTGACGTGATACTTAACTGGTTTATGATCAGTCTACTTATGCAACTGTGCATTTTCTGTCCGACTTATTTTCCCCTTCTTCTTCTTTTTTCTTTTTTTTTATCCTCGTCTTGAAAGTCATTCCACGAAAATGGTGAAAGATGAATTGAGGATCTATAATGACTCTTCATTTTATAAAAGTATCTTGAGGGATTCAAGTTCAAGAAAATCTTCATTCAAATTTTATTTTTATTTCAGAAGGTGTTTGTATGGATATCGTAAAATGACTTCCTTTTATCTCTTTATATATTTTCGGGGTTTGCCTATTGTCTTGAGTTTCGTATAAAATTTACATTGAATATTTTCAATTTTCTCCACAAGTTTTTTTTTTTTTTTTTCTGAGAAAATTAATTCCTTTCAAATTTAAAGAATAGTTTTTATAAATTCTAGAGTATATCTGATTGATAAGAAAGTTAAGCCTTATACTTGAACAACATTTCTGCATTACTGAATCCGTAAAGTTTAAAATGTTTACACACCAACGCCAATACACCATTCGTATGTGCTCAGGGTAGAGTAGGTAACATCAATGATGAAACTTCATACGAATTCAATACGTAACTACCGTCTAGTTGAAAAGATATTGTGATCAATACATGAAAGCATGTAGATAATTAACAGAGAATACGTATTGATTATTTCTACTGATGGTAGCCCTCTTGTAAACAGTTTCTCACACAACAAATCGCATGCAAGCATTGTAAAGTTGTTGTTTTTTTTTTTTTTTTTCATTACGTTCTTTATCCTTCCTGAATGTATGACCAGGATTGAAGTTGTATAGGGCATAACAGTAATGAAAAGGAGGGGCATTAAAATATGAAATCCAATTTTGCTATATAAAAAGCAAGTATATTAATGACTAATAAGAGCTGATTTGTATCTTTTGTTTCATCATTGCTTTGCTTAGACCTACTGTTAAGCAAATCAGCCAAAAGAGTTTGTTTTTCCTTTTGGACTGTGAGTGGCATTGTGGTCAAGTGTAAGCAGGGGAGGACCTGTCAAGTCTGCACAGAGAATATTTATTGGAAGGTATCCCTCCATTTACGTTTATGATACGCACCAGAAAAAAAAATATATATATACATATATATATACATATCTATATATATATATATATATATATATATATATATATATATATATATATATATATATATATATACATATGGGTGTATGTTTATATATATATGAATATATATGCATATAGAGATAGGCTATTTGCATGCAAGTATGTACACATATACATACACACACACATATATATATATATATATATATATATATATATATATATATATATATATATATATACTTGCAAAGCTGGTCTACTGTAAAGTAAATAATTTATTTATGTATTTCATATGTGTATTTAAAAGGTGAGTAGCCAGCTCATAAGGTGAGTTCCTCTCTTGTGGTTTTAAGTTTTGTATGTGAATTGCATAAGACTCGTCGTTCATTTCATTGTATTTTTCTTTCAAGTCAGTATATGTAAATTTAC
This sequence comes from Palaemon carinicauda, assembly GCF_036898095.1. Taxonomy (NCBI): domain Eukaryota; kingdom Metazoa; phylum Arthropoda; class Malacostraca; order Decapoda; family Palaemonidae; genus Palaemon; species Palaemon carinicauda. The sequence continues at coordinate 96,831,069 of NC_090735.1, read as the reverse complement.
GTTATTTTTAAGAATTAACTTTTTATTTCACGTATTTTGCCACGAAGTCCTAAGTGATCTCGATTAAGTATGCAGTAAGAACCATACGAGGTATGAACGAGGGCTTATGTAATTTTTTTTATGGTAGTGCGTCATGTTTGTGAGAGTTTACACAATTCTTATATTTGCCATGTGGTTTGGGAGGTTCTCGAAAACCAGAGTGTTAGGTTATATTTTTTTTTTAATGTTTGAGGAGGAAGATGGGCGGAGCTAGCTGAGAGAGTCATCTCGCCGGTGCGTTGGTAGACATCTGATATGTAATCATTGGCAACCTTATACCATTAGGCACAGCCCCCTAGCTTCTAGACCCCTGACCTAGAATAACCTAGAAGTTACTAAGTTAATATATATGGGGACCTAGGGATTTATAGGAGCAGAAGAGAACCACCCTGTCCTGTGAAAAAGCCTATATCCTCTCTCTCAAGTGCCTCGAGTTTGTGTCCCCTCCAAAGTGAACAAGTCTTTACCCAACGTATATCGTGTGTAGTGTGTTCAAGCGTTAGAGAAACTTTGAAAGCGAATTTAAATTTGTTGTGTTATGGTGAGTGCTGGTATTGTGTAAATTTTGTAACTGGCTCTATGAGACTTATATGAAAACGGGAAGTATATTTGTATTGCTATCTGGATAAAACTTCAGGTGAGCTAAAAACTTGTAAGTATATCAGTTACTTTATGTAATTTATATAAGATTTTAATCATTGGAGTGTTAAAGGTTAACTATTTTCATTAATTATCAAGATTAAATATTTGTGTAAAATTTTATTTCCAGTGAAACAAGTGGTTATATAATTTTCAGAGTATAATACTTTCTTGTCTTAGTCTAAGGTTTTATTCATATTTAATATTTCGAGTCAAGTGATTGTATAGTTTTCAGAGTGTAACATTTTCTTGTCTTATTTTAAGTTTTGTTCAGATTTAATATTTCGAGTGATAAATTTTTGGTGTAAATTCTTTTAATGTGTTGTGATTTTCATAGAATATATTCATTTTTGTAAAGAGTGTATTATTTCGATCACCAGTGTTTCTTTCAGAACTCTCTCGCATCCCTATTAAAGAATCAAAGTAAGAGGTTGTTTTGAATAGTTCTTAATAATAATTACCCAGTTTTGTTTAGAGTTTACTTAAGAGACCTTTGGGTATTCAGTATTTTATACATTGCCGTCTGGGAGTAATACAATTTTCTAAGACCTCAGGTATTATTCAAATATAACAGATTTATGAAAAAACAAACAGGTGAGTTTGGGACTTGGGAGGTTGTGTAACTTGCCAGCCGTAATTTATAATATATTATATTTTGGGGCTCAGACCTGGGACTATGATATATATTTTTGGTACCCAGACCCGGGACCTTCATGCAATATATTTTTGGGGCCCAGACCCCTGGGATCGAGCGAGTCTGTTTTAAATATAGGTGATAACAAGGCTGTGTTTTCATTAAGGGATTAAACAATTGAGAGTTGATAGGATACTGTGTATTGTTACTATATATTTTTTGGGGAAAGGTAAAAAGATTTCTGTAAAGAAAAGGATGGCACAGTTTAATATCCAAGAGTTTTTGAAAAAACCAAATGTTCAAGAATTGTCAGAAGCTAATGTAACTAAAGTTCAGTGGCTCTATGTTCTAATGGCATGTGGTGGCCATGCAACGAGTGGAATGATTAAAGCCCAAATCAAGTGTCTAGCCTTAGAAGCGTTGATAAACTCAGGGAAAATGTCAAAAGAAGATATTTTACCAGCTTGTGAACTGTTGGAGGAAGCGGAAGAAGAATTTGTAGAGAAGCAAGAACCAGTTGACCCAGAAAGCAGAAAGGGATGTAGAGGCTGAGATTCGGCGAATTGCACAGGGAGGAGAATTTGATTAAGTTGAAGATGATGGTAGAAGAGAGAGAAGAAGCACAACGTGCAAAGGAAATGGAAGCAGAAGAATACAGAGAGATCGCAAGACATGTGAGGGAAATGGAAGCAAGACGAGAAGAAGAAGAAGAGAGAAAAGATGCACGACATACGAGGGAATTGGAACTGTTGAATGATCGTACAAGGTCGGAAACTCAGATGTTTGATGTGGCAAATGCACAGATGTTGATCCCGAAATTTGCAAAAGAATCTCCCGATGAGTTCTTCGATCATTTTGAAACGGTAAAGACTTGTTCACTTTGGAGGGGACACACACTTGAGGCACTTGAGAGAGAGGATGTTGGCTTTTTCACAGGACAGGGTGGTTCTCTTCTGCTCCTATAAATCACTAGGGCCCCATATATATTAACATAGTAACTTCTAGGTTATTCTAGGTCAGGGGTCTAGAAGCTAGGGGCCTGTGCCTAATGGCATAAGGTTGCCAATGATTACATATCAGCCGTCTACCAACACACCGGCGAGATGACTCTCTCAGCTAGCTCCGCCCACCTTCCTCCTCAAGGAAGGCCAATGGCCTGTATTAGTGCAGAGTTCACTTACTGGGAAAGGACGCAGTCGATATCTTTCCTTACATCAGGACCAGAGAAAGGAGGATCAAGAAGAAAAGAGGAGCGGGCTACAAAGGTACCAGATGACCCCTGAATATTATAAGGAAAATTTACAAAGTTTGTGGAAGGACGAGGAAATGACTTTCCTGGATTGTGCTTATCAGGTATGGTGATGTTTTAAAAGATGGATAAAGGCTGCTAACGTGAGGGAGATAGCTGATTTAGAAGAATTTAGAACAATATCTACGAGGAATTCCTGAACAATATACAGTATAAATAAATAAATATATATATATATATATATATATATATATATATATATATATATATATATATATATATATATATATGTGTGTGTGTGTGTGTATATATATACATACATATGTATATATACAGTATATACATATGTGTGTATATATATATATATATATATATATATATATATATATATATATATATATATATATATATATACACATATGTATATACTGTATATATATATACATTTTATTTTCCCTTTGCCTTCACACACACTAAATAGTCTGGCCTATTCTTTTCATATTCTCCTCTGTCCTCATACACCTGACAACACTGAAATTACCAAACAATTCTTCTTCACTCAATGGGTTACTGCACTGTAATTGTTCAGTGGCAGCTTTCCTCTTTAGCTATGGCAAGCAGCTCTTCCAGGAGGACACTCCAAAATCAATACAGACACTCCAAAATCAAACCATTCGTCTCTAGTCTTGGGTAATGACATAGCCTCTGTTCCTTCGTTTTCCACTGTCTTGGGTTTGAGTTCTCTTGCTTGAGGGTACACCCGGCCACACTATTCTATCTTTTCTATCTTATTATTCTTCCTCTTGCTTTGTTAACGTTATTATAGTTCATATAGGAGATATTTATTCTAATGTTACTGTTCATAAAATATCTTATATTTCCTTCTTTCCTTTCCTCACTGGGCTATTTTCCCAGTTGGAGCCCCTAGGCTTATAGCATTCTGCTTTTCCAACTAGAGTTGTAGCTTGGCAATTATTAATAATAATAATAATAATAATGATAATAATAATAATGATAATAATAATCATAGTAATAATAATAATAATTATGATAATAATAATAATAATCATATATACATATATATATATATATATATATATATATATATATATATATATATATATATATATATACATATATATATATGTATATATATAAATTATATATATATATATATATATATATATATATATATATATATATTTCTGTGTGTGTGTGTTTAAATAGTGTAAATACTATCAAGCCATGAAAGGAAAAACCAATAAATAGACAGGACATACAGTAGTAACTTCACCTCAGTCAGTAAAACAAACGTATTATCTCAATTCAAGTTTTCTCTTCTTCCTTTCGTCGTTAATACATATTAAGGCCCATCACGGGTTAACTGTATATAATTATTGGAAAAGCGCAGTTTCCAAATATAAAAAAGGAAATCTGTAAATTTACTTGTGAAGAAGAAAACGGTAAGGATTAGGCCCACATTATGCCAAACTATGTTAGCACTTGGACGAATAGCATGTTGACGGTGAATGAGAAAGGAAGCGAGTTAGATTTATGGGAAACGTCCCAGCTTGGTGATCGCCAGACCTGGGTTCGAGCATGGCCACCGAGATTACTAATTTCGGTGGTCATGGTTCAGTCCTGCTCAAAATCCTTAATATCTTGTAGTGTCTGTAACATCACTATCCTTGTGAGTAGAGGAGTGGGGCTCTGGGGGAGTCTATAGATCTACCTGCTGAGTTATCAGCAGCGATTGCCTGGCCCTTTTGGTACTAGCTTGAATTGAGAGGGGGCGTGGGCGCTGATCATATGCATACTGTACATGATAAGCCTCAAGGGCATTGTCCTGCTTGCTAGGGCACTGTCACTGTCGCTAGCCTCTGTCATTCATGAGTGACCTTTAAAGTTGGATATGAAGGTTTGAAAATATGACTGTCAAGACAGATGCGTCGGATAAGAAGCAAGTGAGGATAGTTTGTCAGGATAAAATTTATAACTGTGGGCTGAGATAAAGAAACAGGTTAAAGAGTAAGGGATGAATTTGTGGAATATTGGCAACACAAATTTTTTGTCTCTGTAGGAGTTTAAAAAGAATAAAAAAAAATTGAGTGGTGGTATGAAGTAATGAATTAAATTGCTTGAGAACAGTAAGAATAAAGGTTGTTGTTTAAAGGTCAGTAATGTTATGTCGTCCTGGCCTTTTAATAATTTGAGGAATGGATTGATGCAAAAAGACAAAGAAAGGATGTACTGTAGATGCAAAGTTGTAGCATAAAAAGGGAGTTGGAAGGGAATGTGGGATAGTTGATGTTTGTTAAATTGCATATAATATTGTGCTGATTGTGGATATTGAAAATAAACTGCAGAAGCTAATATAAACAATTTGGAAGTGTATGCAAGAGGAAAAAAATTGAGAGAAGATGCGAGTAGGAAGTACGTTATAGCTGCAAATGGAAACCAAAAGGTAAGAGAGGAAAGAGTTAATGAGGATTGTGGAAGAAAATATTGTGGATGCTGCCTTCACAAAAGTACAGGTACTTGAGAGAAAATTTGATAGATAATTGTATAATAAGGCAAGTTACAGAAAAGGTAAAGTAAAAAAAGCAGCAGATTGTGTCCATAAAATTGGAAGGACTTTTATTACCTATGGAAGTGAAGTTTGATGTTATGTGCGAAGAAAAGAAAAATACTGAAGTTGCTTTAAGGAACGCTTTGCATAGTACTGTATATACGATACAATAAAAAAGAGAATGGGAACTTTAGATATATGGTATGAGTGGTAGAATGGTTCCTGTATGTACATGAATGAATCACGTTATGTCAAAGTAGCTCAGATCATGTAGTAAACGCAGTACAAAGGGATAGTGAAAAAGTTCACCATTAGAAGTATTAATGGGCAAGAAAAGAGGAATATCTAGAGATGGGTGGATAGATGATGTGATAGATATCTTGAAAAGGAGAGGCCCTATCATCACGGAAACCTAAGTGTGCGTACAGTCCTTTTGATGCAATGCCGATTAGTCATTAGTGTAGTTGTATAAAGAGACTATCTCTGTAGAAGTTTTAATGGGCAAAGGCTTAATCCTCGATTGAGCAGTTAAAGTTAAAGTGGCAGTCATCCCTTCATTATTTTTTTCTGGAATCACGTCTATTAGGAAAGGGGAATTTGGAGTTAATAATATAAACAGAAAGGTAATTGGACCCCATTACTAAAAAGCAAGAAGGAAAATGAAGTGGAGCAAAATGAAATAAAAACAGATGTGAAAATTTCCTTTTGAAAACAATTTTGTAGTTGCAATGATAATTGAGCCGTTAGATAACCTCCTCGTTTACATTATTCTTGTAACAGTGTTCAGTACAACTTCTAAAAACTATTCAGTATTCAAAGGATTAAAGAATAAAAAAAATACTGCAAAAGATTAGAGAGATCTCACGTTACGATATTGCATTGAAGAATATTAAGGTATCTCTTTCTTAACATCTGTTATTTACAATATCAAGTTTATATATTCGGTTGCATTTATGTGCTTCTAATTTGGATAAGTTTACAAACTCTAAAACCTCTTGTATAATCCTCAAATAAGTATATCAAAAAAGAACGTACTATTCAGTTTTCTAAACTTCCAAATCACAATGACAATATAATCTAAATTTTACTCATTCCAAATGGGAAGGGAATCCCTTGCCTTGTAAATAAAATATAGGGAGAATGATCCAGCCCATAAGCTTTTAAGAGTTTCAGTTATTATAGGCAGTTCAAAGGTGGAATAGTACACGAAGTTCAAGGTGGGCCATTGTAAGACGTAAGAAGATAGTTGTTTCCCTTACGGTCAAACGTCTTATTTAGTCAAGGAGAACCGATGATAGGAAGAATGTAGCAGATGTAGGAAGATTCCCATGGAAAGTTTACCAAAATCTGACAACTTTTATCTACTATACTTTGACAGCTGCTTTTCCAACCCCACTCTCTACATGACCCCCACTGTCGTTTACTTTGTTCGTTCAGAGTAATTTAACGTTTCATATCACGTATTGTTCATTTACTGCTAAATCGTCACTGTCATATGACTGAGTAAATAAAAAAAAGTCTTCAGTTTCCTCTTGCAAGCCTTAAGTCTTCGATCATTCGGATGTCTCGTGGAGCCTGCAGTAGACATATCTAGGTTCCAATAGTTTGAAACCATCTGTAACTATTCTCGTGTCGACATGATTTGTTGGCTTCGCAATATGTAGCAATTCTCTTCAGTATTTTGGACGACCGGTTCTGATAACTTGGTGGGCTATTGTTCATATTTCAAATTCAATTCTCGCTTTAATCGCAGCCAATGTAAATCAATTAGTAGAGGGCTGATCCTTTCTCTAGGGGGGACACCTTTCATCAGTCTTGCTCCTCTGTTATATTTTGTAATTTCTTAAGTTACACTTTTGATAAATTGTAATAGATGGAGTTGCAGTAGTCAATCCTGGTAATAACACAGTTTATCACAAGTTTCTTTACAGAATTTTCATCTAGGTACTTTTTTATAAACACAATATTTCTTGGATGATAACCAGCAGTTTTTACTACAATATTTATTTGGGCATTGAGAGACAAGTTGCAGTCAAGAAATACACCTAGAATCACGAACATTACTAGATATCGGCACTGAGTCATTATTTATGTTCATTTGAATATCACACAAGGTTCTCACGCTGTTTCTTTTACCCACCACCATGAATTCAGTTTTGTTCTCATTTAATTTTAGTTGTTTAAATGTCATCCATTCTCTAACACTATCAACGATTCAGTTTAGAGTATCAGTATTGTCATCTATATCATTTATGATGCAGTAAACTTGTGTGTTATTCGCAAGTAGTTTGAGCTTCCCACCATGCCATTGCAGTATTTTCAATAGACCAATAGTATATATGCAGAATTAAGATTGGGCCAAGTATACTCCCCCGGGGTACCCCTCTGTTTAAAGTTTCATGTGATGAATAAGAGTTTCCAATTTGTACAGAGTAACTTCTACCAACCAATTAGTCTTTCCGGTATTCAAAAGCTTGATCTTCAACACCGATGGACCGTAGATCATTTAGTAGCACAACTGTATCAAAAGCAGCACTGAGATTGAGCAATATTAAAATACCACATTTATTTCCAGCATACAGACGTAATAGAACTGGCTTTACATATTGACCTGCACTTGTAGCTAGTTTTGAAATACTCCTATTGTACTCTCGAAGATTAGATCAAAGTTTAAAAGTATGAACTCTCCAGACGAGCCAATGAGTCACGGAGACAGCTAAAGAAAGTAACTTTAGGAAAGAAGATAAAATTCTCGTTCTCTCAAAAGAATGAAGAATCTAACAACTCTTGCTTAATAGATATTTTCTAGCATGTATGATTGAGAGACACATACTTCGTGTAAGATAAAAGCAAAGTTTCATAAGAAAGAAATGATGTTTCAAACGAATAGATTGGGGATATGTGACTAACGTGTTTTGGTAACTTTGTTAGATAAACTTTATTTAGAACCTTTGAACCAAATCAATTCCTCTTTAATAGAATTTTAATTAACGACGGTATACTAAACAAAGATGTCAAAACAAAATTAAAAATGGGTGAAATGTAATCTGTCTTATCTTAAATAATGATAAAAAACGAAGCATCCCAAAGTATTTCAATAATTTCTTTGAACTCTTATAAGAATCTCTCCCTCTCTCTCTCTCTCTCTCTCTCTCTCTCTCTCTCTCTCTCTCTCTCTCTCTCTCAGCGGCCTGTGTAGTTAAGAAATTGTATGATGACATTACTAAAATCTAATAAGTCAATTTTCGTAATCTCACAAAACATTTGCGTAGATTTTCTTTACTAACTTATATAGCTACCATTTACAAGTTTCTTTCAGCCAATTGAATCAACATATTACGCAAGACATCGGTCTTATGATTTTATAAATAACAACCACATTCTTGGCTGTTTTAAATGTTCTTTTTATTTTTTTTTTTTTTTCATTTTAGATAACTAGATTATCAAAATCACGTTATATATTGATTTGTTTCACTTCTTTATAGGATGAAAAGAATCCATTCACAGTTCATGTGAACCTCCCAAGGTACTTGTTGCCCGGTCTTCTTTCACTTTCTACCTTTTTTTTATGATGAAAAACGTTGAAGAACGCCAACTGCTAAAAGGTCAAGAAGTCGTTTTGTGACTTGATCTAAAAAAATGAGAACATAAATTCATAAGGAAAAAAAATAGTCGATTCTGAGCTTCATTTTTTCCTTGAAAAAAAAGAGAG
>NC_090735.1:96807227-96814727 GCF_036898095.1 Palaemon carinicauda | reverse complement strand
TTCTATCTATCTGACTATCTTGATTTTATGATTAAGTTTTTGCAATCTTATGTCTTTGTTCGTTTAAAAAAAAAGGTGATTCTTCCATTTGTAAACTGAATTCAATGGTTATCTACCTATTCATATATATGTATATATATATATATATATACATATATATATATATATATATATATATATATATATATATATATATATATATATACAGTATATATATATAAATATATATATATATATATATATATATATATATATATATATATATATATATATATATATATATATATATATACACATACATATATATATATATATATATATATATATATATATATATATATATATATACATATATATATATTTATATATATATATATATGTGTGTGTTTGTGTGCGTGTATATATATATATATATATATATATATATATATATATATATATATATATATATATATTTATATATATATATATATAATAATTTATATATATCGTTCAGCTTTAATAAACCTGACTCTGCTTATATTTGTAAACCCATTTCTATTTTAATTCATCTGCTTATTCATTTACAAAACATCATATTTATTAGATAAGAAATGCACTTGTACAATCAAAACTCTTATTAAATTTTCCTCTCACTCATCCAATGTCTACAAAAGATTTTGTCCAAAAGTTTACACAACAAGATTATGATTTTTCGTTAATTGCTCTCTCTCTCTCTCTCTCTCTCTCTCTCTCTCTCTCTCTCTCTCATCCTCTCTCTCTCTCTCTCTCTCTCTCTCTCTCTCTCTCTCTCTTAATTAAAATTTATCATTAAAGATCAAAGAATGAAATAGAAACTGATATAAAGTGAAAATAGAGGATGTTCATGAAATGCTCAAAATCTCATTAGTTCTGAATATCATGACAAGGAAAAGAAAAACTATGAACTGAGCGACTTAATTTTTTGGGAAAAGTGAAAACATAACCGACATGTCACGCCATGTAGAGGTATTATCGAAAATTACTACACTTATATGCTCTAACACCATAGAACAAAATTTCTAAAATAAAATGAAGAATTTTTGTTTTATTCCAGAACTAGTAATATAATCATATTATTTTCTTGTAGCTTCTATACATCATATCTGGATGATGTATGAACGTCTGTTCAAGTTATTCGAAGATATTTCATGCAAACATTTCTCATTATTGGTGAAATAACTAAGATTCTTTAAAAAAAAAAAATCTTTTTTTTTCTATTTCCTGCAAAAAAAGATTCCAGGTTATAGGATTTGAAACTTACCTTGCTATGAATCTTCCTTGTCATTTCCGTTTATTCTCACTCTCTCTCTCTCTCTCCTCTCTCTCTCTCTCTCTCTCTCTCTCTCTCTCTCTCTCTCTCTCTCTCTCTCTCTCTCTCTCTCTCTCTCTCAAATTATGTTAAGCTTTTAATGATAAATCAGAACATTTTAGGAGGAATAAAAATCAATAAATTGCAGAGAAGATAAGGCAGACGACAATTCGCCAACTCTTTGTTCCAAAAAAAAAAAAAAAATGTGAGAAGGTAGATCAGACGTCTTCATCCTAATAAGGCGAGTTTAAAAGCATTGAAAATCAATGACTTTTTTTTCCTTGAAGAAATTGCGTTGCTAGTTCTTTTAAGCTCCTGTCCAGCCGCAATGAGCTTCTAGTAAAAGGTCAATAAAAATGAGTGAAATATACTTCGATGGGATGTATTCTAAACAGCTTTTGTGACGTGTATTCTAAAGTTATCTGAAAGGCGAGACAACAGTCATTTGCTATCTTTTAATCCATGTAAACGTCATCTCTGGTACTTATACCATAGAAAATCGTGGTGTTACTAACATATAAGCTTTCCCTGGATTTTTTTATGGAACAGTCATGAAATAAGAAATAATGTAGGAGTCATTTAACACCAAGCAATAAAGAGTAATTAGTACCGACCACGAAGGTCTTGTACTCATTTAAAATGGAATTGCTCCAGATGAATTATCTCTCACGTCTGTCATAGGCCCTAATACAGATTCGGGCCTGAATTGTGCGCTCTAACGTCTGCCTGCTAAATAGATCCGGAAATCCTTAATCGTATTATTTTTTCTATTTCTTTCTTTTGGAACATCTTGCCCAGTCTACTTGACGAATGTACTGCACCACTTTGGCTACCAAAGGTAAATTCGTCACTATAAGGCTAGACTAGCATTAGTTTAGTTACATTTTTTTCATGGTCATAGGCTACGTTTTGGAAAAATATGAATATTGAACTTTTTATATCTATAATCAAAGATTGGATTTTGCTTCCGATAGTAATACAATAGTAACAATAATGATAATGAAAAATTATAATTTTGGTCTTCATTGAAACAAGCAGGGCTAAGGTTTTCCTTTCTCGTGAGATTTGGTTGCTAAGAAATTAAAAAGGCAATTTTTAGTCCTGTTTTTACTCATTTTCGGAATTATCATTGAGTTATATAAAGCATAAAAAAGCGTTAAGTAATTGATTGTTGTTTAAATTAATTAATCACTGCGATGTGGAACTACGCCAACAATATAAAAAGTGGAAAACCTCACGAGTCTGTGAGAGAGAGTGTAATGTGTGTGTGTTAAGCAGAGTATGTCGGAGAGAATTTAGATAATTAAAAAGGGATCCATTAGTAGAAACAGAGAGAGAGAATAAACTTTTACTTAGTTTGCTTGTTACATCATTTGACGATGGTGATTGTGAAGGAAATTTTCGGGTTTAAAGTTAGAAGAATAACTCTCCCCTTTCGTCTCTTTGTTATGAGAAATAAACTCTCTCTCTCTCTCTCTCTCTCTCATCTCTCTCTCTCTCTCTCTCTCCTCTTCTCTCTCTCTCTCTCTCTCTCTTCTTGCCTATATATATATATAAATATATATATATATATATATATATAAAAATATATTATATAATATATGATATGTGTGTGTGTGTGTGTGTGTGTGTATGTATATATGTATATATATATGTATGTATGTATGTATGTGCAAAGATGTTATATGCATAGTGTATATATACATATATATATATATATATATATATATATATATATATATATAATATTATATATATATATATATCAGTATGTATGAGTGTGTCAATTATATACATATGTATATATCTGTTGTTATATATATATATATATATATAATATTAATATAATATATATATATATATATAATATATACATATAAACATATATATCATATATACACTGTAAGTGTGTATATATGATATACATATATATCATATATACACTGTAAGTGTGTATATATATTATATATACATTATACAAAGAGAGAGAGAGAGAGAGAGAGAGAGAGAGAGAGAAGAGAGGAGAGAGAGAGGAGAGAGAGAGAGAGGGAGAGAGAGAGTCGTAAAGATATATTCCTTAGATATAAAGATTAAACTTCATGATCGTGTTGTTTATTCAAATTTAGTGCGTCACCATAGCCCTTACTCCAGAATATCAGAGAGAGAGAGAGAGAGAGAGTTCTGATGCCATTTCTTAGCTTAACTGTTCATAAGTTGCAGGTTTCACCTACTCCATGTTGGACTTTCTTCTTCCCCCACCGTTATCCTTACATTAAGGGGTCAGTTGCCTGATGAGTCCTCTCCAATGTAGTCTATCGAGGGAATCCTCTTCCACCAAACCTCTTCTCTCCATATCTCCCTTCACCTTATCTCACCATCTAATTCTCTGCCTCCCTCTTGATTCTTCTCCCCCTCACAGGTTCCTCCCAAGCCCTACCCACCATCAACTTAGGTGTCGTTTAAAATCCTGAACCTCGATGCACTATGGCAAATGTTGCTACATACCCCTCATTGCTGTTTTACTCTGACTGTATCTTCTCGAGACCTCTATGAAATTCATTACCACTCACACTGAACTCCCATAGTCTGTTGGAATTGCTTACACTGGGGCTTGAATGATGTTTGCAATCTCCCTATTGTCGACAGCTTGTTATCTAAGAATCTAAGACTCGTTCCATACGGCGATGCTCATCAGCTTGCAAATTGCGATGAATTATAGCCTGGTAACTATTGAGATCTGGTGTCGAGGCCTCATATCACTAACAGAAATGATTTTGCAGAACTGAACCAGAGCGTACGAGTTTCACTCATTGAAAACACTGACTATGGGAACTCGAGGAAAATCTCGTTCAACTTGTTTCCTTGTAACAATGTCTCTTTAGAAATTATCAGGCTTCAATTATTAATTGGAGTTAAAAGTAAAAGCTAATCATTATTAGGTTGGCAAATAGATAATAAGTAATGAACTTTTTCGTAATTACATAAAATAATATTAGCAACGTTCCATGTGCGAAGATTAGCCTTTTAAATAACTTGAAAGAGATGTCTCAACTTATAAAACTGCGGCAATCGAAAGGTAGACACAGATGTTCTTCAAACAGACAGCATGAATCATATAGTTATAAATTCCAAAGTCTTGCTATAGACGAATTTTCCATAACAAGGCTGACGTTTATCTGTGAAGCTAAATGTCCTCATTTACCAGGGACCGCGATAGGAAAAGTGGCGATTTGAATGTGTTTCTTCTAGTTAGTCAGGAAACGTTTTCACATAGGATGAACAAACAGATAAAGTAATAGCTGGAGGACAAGAGAGATGTTTGGAGAAAATAAGAAAAAAGTAATTATTTGGAAGAAATTGATGGGGTGAAAATACCAGGAATGTTAAAGTAAAAGGAAAAAGATAAAGGTGATTTTGAAACGGAAACAAATAAAATACTATTGATTCATTAAGACTTGTCTAGGGTAAATTATAAATATAATAGTATGAAAACAAAATACTTCTACACACCAGAGAGAGACAAAACTAAGCAAGTGGAAAGAAGCACTTGAAGGATAAGATATGAAAAACAAGGGTAGTTAGTTAAATGAATAGAGCAAAAAAAAAAATGAGGAAAGAAAAGCAGAAACAAAAATATGAAGATTTAAAAAAATGACAATTGAGGAAGTACCACTTGACAGGGAACAGGAGTAAGGACCATTGTGTGTCAGAAAAAAAAGGAAGGGACGAGCTCATCCTTCTCATCATCAGGAAGTGTCCGGCATGGAAGAAAGTAGATAAAGGGATGGGAGTTAGGGGGCTTCCTAAAACTAGGGGGTCTTCGAACCACAGGACAATGGTACGAAATTCAGGAGACGGTTTAATGGAATAAAGGATTTCTAGTCACTCAAAAATGTCTTATATATATATATATATATATATATATATATATATATATATATATATATATATATATATATATATATATATATATACCATATATATATATATATATATATTATAAATATATATATATATATATATACTATATATATATAATATATATATATATATGAGCGATCACTGAAAGAAAACTAATCCTTTATTAATTTTCATTTTTTTTTAATGAAGTTAGTATACATTTTGTCCTTCGTTGTCTAGATATTTTATAAATGCATTATTATTAGTAATTTCATTTGTACAACGTATTCATAGCTACAGTTTATGTTGAATGTGTGAAGATGTTCACTTGAATTCCTCCCGAATGGTGAAAACTAAGCTTTCATTTTTCAAGTATTCGTGATGGTAACTAAAGAAATCTCGATTTGCTTCTCAAGTGGGGCTTCACTGAGAGTATGTCTCATGGTGGGGATAATTCTCCCCTCCTTAAAAGCAAAGAAAGTTACGATAATGAAAATCAATTGGAATACGATAATGAATGTGAACGGTTACCATTCTGGTGACATTACATTGTTTATTTTATCGATTTGAAAATATATATAAAAAAAAACCTAATTTCAGGGCGTCCGTATACAGTATTATAACTGAGATAAAATAAGATAGCCTTTTAGATGTGGGGCCATGTGGAGTAGCCTACGCCAAATGAACAACATAATTTCAGACGTTAGGTCTTTTGATGTGGGCTTGCACCTGGACGCGCCGGAAATCGTTGTTCCTTTTGTTTTTTTCAAACCGATCTCTCGCTCACTGGTTGAAAACAAACTCCGATCCTTCACTTGAGGAAAAGATTGTGGGTCCACATATATTTGTCAATGTTTATATAATTTCACTGGTCTAAGTTCCATAAGTTTTCCATTCTCTCTCTCTCTCTCTCTCTCTCCTCTCTCTCTCTCTCTCTCTCTCTCTCCTCTCTCTCTCTCTCTCTCTCTCTTTTGCGAAAGAGCTCAGAGACATTTGTCTACCAGATCATGTAACCTCTTTTCTAACATTCATAAAGAAATGGAGAGTTTCAGCTAATATAGTTTTCAATCTAAAGACGATGATTTTTCTATTTCTACAAAACTTTTTGATTCACGTAAATTGCTGTTTAAAACTAGGATTTCTATTGCT
This sequence comes from Palaemon carinicauda, assembly GCF_036898095.1. Taxonomy (NCBI): domain Eukaryota; kingdom Metazoa; phylum Arthropoda; class Malacostraca; order Decapoda; family Palaemonidae; genus Palaemon; species Palaemon carinicauda. The sequence goes on along the minus strand of NC_090735.1, from coordinate 96,808,348 downwards.
CTTGTGAGTGGATGTTCATGTGAGTTGGGCTTTGAATGGTTGATAAATAATGTGGATTAGTAAGTGCTTGCGAATGAAACCTGTAATAACGATAAGAATGAAAATGAACGGCCAAAACTTTCGAGCAATTTTGGAAGAGACGCTCTGTTTCCACTCTAGGAATAGAATCTTCTTGCTTTCCTTGTTTTTTCTTTTAGTCTATCCAAAAGAGAATTGATATGCTGGACTTTCTACTTATGGCTAACATTTAGTGTTTTTTCTTCGAGTTTTTCCATAATTCCTGGGGAAAGGTAGCCCACTTTCCTGCATGACACATGCAACGTTGTAAATTCATCTTTATACCGGATGTGTCCGTAATACTGGTGTATATAAACGTCACTTTTTAGTTGTTAGGGAACGAAAGCGTTTGACTGTTATTACGGTCCAGCGAATAGAGGTTATGATTATTTTGAGAGAGAGAGAGAGAGAGAGAGAGAGAGAGAGAGAGAGAGAGAGAGGAGAGAGGAGAGAGAGGAGAGAGAGGTTCTTCTGGCTTTCTGAGACTAATATATATTAATATATATATATATATATATATATATATATATATATATATATATATATATATATATTATATGTATGTATGTATGTGTGTGTGTGTGTGTGCAAATTTGATCAAGTCTGTTCATGAACATCGCAAGTACAAAGTTAATGTTAATGGAGTCTTATCAAATGAGTTTCCAATAACAGCGGAGTACTCCAAGGGAATGTATTGTCCCTATGTTGTTTTATCCTTCTCATGGATTTTGTAATGTGTTGAACCGTCGGAGATGGTGGAGAAGGATTGAACTTGATTGGTGATAGGAATTTAGCAGACCTAGGAATATACTGATGATGCTGTCCATGTTAGCAGAACGCCACAGGATTTGCAATGCTTGCTTACCAGAATGGAAGAAATATCACACGAGTTGGACTGAAGATGAATAGAAGAAAGACAGATGATGAGAACGGAGTATGCAATGGAAGGTGAAATATCATTGGAAGGAGAAAGGATTAATTGATGGTAGAATCATTTAAGTATTGAGGTACTATGATCTCCAATGCAGGGTCTTTAGAATTAGAGTTTAGTGAAAGGTTGAAAA
>NC_090735.1:96786520-96796520 GCF_036898095.1 Palaemon carinicauda | reverse complement strand
CCACAAGTTTTTTTTTCTGAGAAAATTAGTTTTTATAAATTCTAGAGTATAACTGATTGATAAGAAAGTTAAGCCTTATACTTGAATAACATTTCTGCGTTACTGAATCCGTAAAGTTTAAAATGTTTACACACCAACGCCAATACACACATTCGTATGTGCTCAGGCTAGAATAGGTAACATTAAAGATGAAACTTCATACGAATTCAATACGTAACTACCGTCTAGTTGATCTGATATTGTGATCAATACATGAAAGCATGTAGATAATTAACAGAGAATACGTATTGAGTATTTCTACTGATCGTAGCCCTCTTGTAAACAGTTTCTCACACAACAAATTGCATGCAAGAAACAAGCATTATAAAGTTGTTGTTGTTTTTTTTTTATTACGTTCTTTATCCTTCCTGAAAATTGTATATATTCATCAGCTGTCTTATTGAAAACTAGTTTACTGAATGTATGACCAGGATTGAGGTTGTATAGGGCATAACAGTAATATAAAAAGCAAGTATATCCATGATTGATAAGAGCTGATTTGTGTCTTTTGTTTCATCATTGCTTTGCTTAGACCTACTGTTAAGAAAATCAGCCAAAAGAGTTTGTTTTTCCCTTTGGACTGTGAGTGGCATTGTGGTCAGCTGTAAGCAGAGGAGGACCTGTTAAGTCTGCACAGAGAATATCTATTGGAAGGTATCCTTCCATTTACGTTTATGATATGTACCAGAAGAAAAAAAAAGATATATATATATATATATATATATATATATATATATATATATATATATATATATATATATATGTATATATATATATACATATATATATATATATATATATATGGGTGTATGTATGTATATGAATATATATGCATATAGAGGTAGGCTATTTACATGCAAGTATGTAAATATATACATACACACACATATATACATGTGTGTGTGTATATATATATATATATATATATATATATATATATATATATATATATATATATATATATATATATATATATATATATATATATATATATATATATATATATATATATATATATATATACTTGCAAACCTGGTCTACTGTAGAGTAAATAATTTATGTATTTCATATGTGTATTTAAAAGGTGAGTAGCCAGCTCATAAGGTGAGTTCCTCTCTTGTGGTTTTAAGTTTTGTATGTGATTTGCATAAGACTCGTCGTTCATTTCACTGTATTTTTCTTTCAAGTCAGTATATGTAAATTTACGTTATTTTTAAGAATTAACTTTTTATTTCACGTATTTTGCTATGAAGTCTTACGTGGTCTCGATTAAGTATGCAGTAAGAACCATACGAGGTATGAACGAGGGCTTATGTAATTTTTTTTATGGTAGTGCGTCATATTTGTGAGAATTTACACAATTCTCATATTTGCCACGTGGTTTGGGAGGTTCTCGAAAACCCGAGTGTTAGGTTATCTTTTTTTTTTTTAATGTTTGAGGAGGAAGGTGGGCGAAGCTAGCTGAGAGAGGCATCTCGCCGGTGCATTGGTAGACATCTGATATTCAATCATTGGCAACCTTATGCCATTAGGTACAGCCCCCTAGCTTCTAGACCCCTGACCTAGAATAACCTAGAAGTTACTAAGTTGATATATATGGGGCCCCAGGGATTTATAAGAGCAGAAGGGAACCACCCTGTCCTATGAAAAAGCCAACATCCTCTCTCTCAAGTGCCTCGAGTGTGTGTCCCCTCCAAAGTGAACAAGTCTTTACCCAACGTATATCGTGTGTAGTGTGTTCAAACGTTAGAGAAACTTTGAAAGCGAATTTAAATTTATTGTGTTATGGTGAGTGCTGGTATTGTGTAAATTTTGTAACTAGCTCTATGATACTTATATGAAAACGGTAAGTATATTTGTATTGCTATCTGGATAAAACATTAGGTGAGGTAAAAACTTGTAAGTTTATCAGTTACTTTATGTAATTTATATAAGATTTTAATCATTGAAGTGTTAAAGGTTAACTATTTTCATTAATTATCAAGATTAAATATTTGTGTAAAATTTGATTTCCAGTGAAACAAGTGGTTATATAATTTTCAGAGTATAATATTTTCTTGTCTTAGTCTAAGGTTTTATTCAGATTTAATATTTCGAGTCAAGTGATTGTATAGTTTTCAGAGTGTAACATTTTCTTGTCTTATTCTAAGTTTTGTTTGGATTTAATATTTCGAGTGATAAATTTTTGGTGTAAATTCTTTTAATGTGTTGTGATTTTCATAGAATATATCTATTTTTGTAAAGAGTGTATTATTTCGATCACCAGTGTTTCTTTCAGAACTCTCTCGCATCCCTATTAAAGAATCGAAGTAAGAGGTTGCTTTGAATAGTTCTTAATAATAATTACCCAGTTTTGTTTAGAGTTTACTTAAGAGACCTTTGGGTATTCAGTGTTTTATACATTGCCGTCTGGGAGTTATACAATTTTCTCAGAGCTCGGGCATTATTCAAATATAACAGATTAATGTAAAAACAAATAGGTGAGTTTGGAACTCGGGAGGTTGTGTAACTTGCCGGCCGTAATTTATAATATATTATATTTTGGGGCTCAGACCTGGGACTATGATATATTTTTTTGGTACCCAGACCCGGGACCTTCATGCAATATATTTTTGATGCCCAGATCCTTGGGATTGAGCGAGTCTTTTTTAAATATAGGTGATAACAGGGCTGTGTTTTCATTAAGAGATTAAACACTTGAGAGTTGATAGGATATTGTGTATTGTAGTATATATTATTTTGGAAAGGTAAAAAGATTTTTGTAAAGAAAAGGATGGCACAGTTTAATATCCAAGAGTTTTTGAAAAAACCAAATGTTCAGGAATTGTCAGAAGCTAATGTAACTAAAGCTCAGTGGCTCTCTGTTCTAATGGCATGTGGTGGCCATAGAACGAGTGGAATGATTAAAACCCAAATCAAGTGTCTAGCCGTAGAAGCGTTGATAAACTCAGGGAAATTGTCAGAAGAAGATATTGTACCAGCTTTTGAACTGTTGGAGGAAGCGGAAGAAGAATTTGTAGAGAAGCAAGAGCCAGTTGACCCAGAAAGCAGAAAGGGATGTAGAGGCTGAGATTCGACGAATGGCACCGGAGGAGAATTTGATTAAGTTGAAGATGATGGTAGAAGAGAGAGAAGAAGCATAACGTGCAAAGGAAATGGAAGCAGAAGAATACAGAGAGATCGCAAGACATGTGAGGGAAATGGAAGCAAGACGAGAAGAAGAAGAGAGAAAAGAAGCACGACATACGAGGGAATTGGAACTGTTGAATGATCGTACAAGGTCGGAAACTCAGATGTTTGATGTGGCAAATGCACAGATGTTGATCCCGAAATTTGCAGAAGAATCTCCCGATGAGTTCTTCGATCATTTTGAAAAGGTCGCGTCGATGATGGAAGGGCCAGAAGGCAAATGGCCTGTATTAGTGCAGAGTTCACTTACTGGGAAAGGACGCAGTCTTTATCTTTCCTTACATCAGGACCAGAGAAAGGAGTATCAAGAAGAAAAGAGGAGCGGGCTACAAGGGTACCAGATGACCCCTGAATGTTATAAGGAAAATTTACAAAGTTTGTGGAAGGACAAGGAAATGACTTTCCTGGATTATGCTTATCAGGTATGGCAATGTTTTAAAAGATGGATAAAGGCTGCTAACGTGAGGGAGATGGCTAATTTAGAAGAATTTAGAACAATATCTACGAGGAATTCCTGAACGGTATACAGTATGTATAAATATATATATATATATATATATATATATATATATATATATATATATATATATATATATATATATATATATATATATATATATATATGTATATATATATATATATATATATATATATATATATATATATATATATATATATATGTATATATATGTGTGTGTGTGTGTGTGTATACATACATTATATTTTCCCTTTGCCTTCACACACACTAAATAGTCTGGCCTATTCTTTTCATATTCTACTCTGTCCTCATACACCTGACAACACTGAAATTACCAAACAATTCTTCTTCACCCAATGGGTTACTGCACTGTAATTGTTCAGTGTCAACTTTCCTCTTTAGCTATGGCAAGCAGCTCTTCTAGGAGAAGGACACTCCAAAATCAATCCAGACACTCCAAAATCAAACCATTGGTCACTAGTCTTGGGTAGTGACATAGCCTCTGTACCATCGTTTTCCACAATCTTGGGTTAGAGCTCTCTTGCTTGAGGGTACACCCGGGCACACTTTTCTTTCTTTTCTATCTTATTTTTCTTCCTCTTGTTTTGTTAACATTAATATAGTTCATATAGGAAATATTTATTCTAATGTTACTGTTCTTAAAATATCTTATATTTCCTTCTTTCCTTTCCTCACTGGGCTATTTTCCCAGTTGGAGCCCCTGTGCTTATAGCATTCTGCTTACCCAACTAGAGTTGTAGCTTGGCAATTAATAATAATAATAATAATAATAATGATAATAATAATAATAATAAATAATAATAATAGTAATATATACATACATACACACATATATATATATATATATATATATATATATATATATATATATATATATATATATATATATATATATATATATATATATATATATATATATATATATATATACAGTTAACCCGTGATGGGCCTTAATATGTATTAACGATGAAAGGAAGAAGAGAAAACTTGAATTAAGATAATACGTTTGTTTTACTGACTGAGGTGAAGTTACTATATCCTGTCTATTTCTTGGTTTTTCCTTTCATGGCTTGATAGTATTTACACTATTTAAACACACACACACAGATATATATATATATATATATATATATATATATATATATATTTTATATATATATATATATATATATATATATTTTAAGGCCCATCACGGGTTAACTGTATATAATTATTGGAAAAGCGCAGTTTCCAAATATATAAAAGGAAATCTGTAAATGTTCTTGTCTAGAAGAAAATGGTAAGAATTAGGCCTACATTATGCCAAACTATGTTAGCACTTGAACGAATAGCATGTTGGCGGTGAATGAGAAAGGAAGCGAGTCAGATTTATGGGAAACGTCCCAGCTTGGTGATCGCCAGACCTGGGTTCGAGATTACTAATCTCGGTGGTCATGGTTCGAGTCCTGCTCAAAATCGTTAATATCTTTTAGTGTCTGTAACCTCACTATCCTTGTGGGTAGAGGATTTGGGCTCTGGGGGAGCCTATAGATCTTTATCTACTGTACTTTACTTTAACGGCTGCTTTTCCAGCCCCCCCCCCCCTCCTCTCTACAGGACCTCCACTGTCGTTTACCTTGTTCGTTCAGAGTACTCTAACGTTTCATATCACGTATTGTTCATTTACTGCTAAATCGTCACTGTTATATGACTGAGTAAATAAGAAAGTCTCCAGTTTCCTCTTGAAACCCTTAATGTCTTCGATCATTCGGATGTCTCGTGGAGCCTGCAGTAGACATATATCTAGGTTCCTATAGTTTGAAACCATCTGTAACTATTCTCGTGTCGACACGATTTGTTGGCTGCGCAATATGTAGCAATTCTCTTAAGTATTTTGGACGACCGGTTCTGATAACTTGGTGGGTTATTGTTCATATTTTAAATTCAATTCTAACTTTAATCAGCAGCCAGTGTAAATCGATTAGTAGAGGGGTGATCCTTTCTCTAGGTGGGACACCTTTTATCAGTCTTGCTCCTCTGTTTGTTATATTTTGTAATTTCTTAAGTTGCACTTTTGATAAATTGTAATAGAGTTGCAGTAGTCAATCCTGGTAATAACAGTTTATCACAAGTTTCCTTACAGAATTTTCATCTAGGTACTTTTTTTATAAACGCAATATTTCTTAGATGATAACAGCAGTTTTTACTACAATATTTATTTGGGCATGGAGAGACAAGTTATAGTCAAGAAATGTACCTAGAATCACGAACTTTACTAGATATCGGCCCTGAGTCATTATTTATGTTCATTTGAATATCACACAAGGTCCTCACGCTGTTTCTTTTACCCACCACCATGAATTCAGTTTTGTTCTCATTTAATTTTAGTTGTTTAAATGTCATCCATTCTCTAACACTATCAATGATTCAATTTAGAGTTTCAGTATTGTCATCTATATCATTTATGAAGACGTAAACTTGTGTGTCATTCGCAAATAATTTGAGCTTCACACCATGCCATTGTAGTATTTTCAATAGACCAATAGTATAGATGCAGAATAAGATTGGGCCAAGTACACACCCCCGGGGTACCCCTCTGTTTAAGGTTTCATGTGATGAATGAGAGTTTCCAATTTGTACAGAGTAATTTCTACCAACCAAGTAGTCTTTCCGGTCTTCAAAAGCTTGATCTTCAACGCCGATGGACCGTAGATCATTTCGTAGCACAACTGTATTAAAAGCAGCACTGAGATTGAGCAATATTAAAATACCCCGTTTATTTTCATCCATCATTTCCAGCATACAGACGTAATAGAACTGGCTTCACATAATGACCTGCACTTGTAGCTAGTTTTGAAATACTCCTATTGTACTCTCGAAGATTAGATCAAAGTTTAAAAGTAAGAGCTCTCCAGACGAGCCAATGAGTCACGGAGACAGCTAAAGAAAGTAACTTAAGGGAAGAAGATAAAATTCTCGTTCTCTCAAAAGAATGAAGAATCTAACAAATCTTGCTTAATAGATATTTTCTAGCATGTATGATTGAGAGACACATACTTCGTGTAAGATAAAAGCAAAGTTTCATAAGAAAGAAATGATGTTTCAAACGAATAGATTGGGCATATGTGACTCTAACGTTTTTGGTAACTTTGTGAGATAAACTTTATTTAGAACCTTTGAACCAACTCAATTCCTCTTTTATAGAATTTCAATAAACGACGGTATACTAAACAAAGATGTCAAAATAGAATTAAAAATAGATGAAATGTAATCTGTGTTACCATAAATAATGATAAAGAACGAAGCATCCCAAAGTATTGCAATAATTTCTTTTAGCACTTATAAGAATCTCTCTCTCTCTCTCTCTCTCTCTCTCTCTCAGCGGCCTGTGTAGCTAAGAAATTGTATGATGATATTACTAAAATCTAACAAGTCTATTTTCGCAATCTCACTAAACATTTGCGTAGATTTTCTCTACTAACTTATATAGCCACCATTTACAAGTTTCTTTCAGCCAATTGAATCAACATATTGCGCAAAACATCGGTCTTATGATTTTATAAATAATAACCATATTCTTGGCTATATTAAATGTTCTTTTTATTTTATTTTTTTTCTTTTATTCTAGATAACTAGATTATCAAAATCACGTTATATACTGATTTGTTTCACTTCTTTGTAGGATGAAAAGAATCCATTTACAGTTTATGTGAACCTCCCAAGGTACTTGTTGCCCGGTCTTCTTTCACTTTCTACCTTTTTTTTTTATGATGAAAAACGTTGAGGAACGCCAACTGCTAAAAGGTCAAGAAGTCGTTTTGTGACTTGATCTAAAAAAAGGAGAACATAAATTCATAAGGAAAAAAAATAGTCGATTCTGAGCTTCATTTTTTCCTTGAAAAAAAAAGAGAGGAAATAAAAAAAGAGTTTATCTACCAAAGGACTATTGTCCTTTGGTTTTTTCTACGATTCAGGAGATAGAATATGGTACTCCAATATCATGGAATAGTTTTCTTTGTTGCGGTAAAAATCTTTTTATTATGGAAGACCAAAGAATAACTGTATTTTGGTTGCTTGTTTGTTAGATAGCAATATGTATCTGTGTTCATTAATATCTAGAGTTTTCTTGTTGCATGAATAGGCTGCAGTTACACATGTAACTGTGAATGAAATATAACACTCAATGATTGACGCTATGTTCTAATCCAAGGCATTTTCTACACCAGTTTTATAAAGTTTACAAAGGATCTAAAGGACTTTTAATATTTTGTTCTTTAAAAGTAATAGGTATTTAGGTATTCAGAGCACTTGAGACATGAATAATTGCACTTAACAGTATTGAAAACACAGTTAGATCATGTTCCTCCTACCTCCATATCTAGAGAAACTGCTCGGTAAATGGGAAATCATATCTATGGTTGGCACTCTCGAGTTTTTCAGAGTAATCCTTTCATATTGCATTTAATGAATTCAAAGTCATTTTCTTCATCGAAAGATTAATTCAAACTCTGAGTTCAACAATAACGATTCTGTTTTGGAACTAATATTGGACGAACATTTTATAGAAATAAATTATCAAAATATTTTTATACAGTACAAGCGACAACTGTCTTAGACCTAACGATTTAACATACAAATGGAAATTAATTGCCTGACTAGATTCAGGAAAAGTATAAAGGACTTTTGAAAAATGATGACAGGTAGCAATAGTTGGTAACAAGTAGTTACAATCCTACCGGTGAGTAGTGCTGTACTTGAAGACGTCAGAAATGAGTTATGAATGACGAATACAAAATAAAAGGGAAAGGGAGTGTTGTACCTTTGCCTCCTATAACAATGATTGAGCTGTTGGACAAAGAAAAATAATAATACAAAATCTACATTATTACAGAATATATAAACTTACACAGTACTTACTCCTTTATTCTAAAGTTAATCAAGAGCCAAATATGCTTCACTAGAACTCTTGTCAAGGTTCTTCCTATCATTATCATATAGGAATAAACTAACATATCCCTTGTGATAAAGTTACAAATAAATAGTTCATACAAACAAGTGGAACCAGATTAATACAGGATTTGTAACAAAAGATCGTGTTTAGCTTCCAAAATATTCCTCACAATTACACACTGCATTACGAGAAAATAAATGTGCATGTAAAAAAATATAATACAGATTTACAGAAGTAAGCTTATTCATACAGAAAAGTAAAATGAAGGTAACGAGCAAGGAGAACATCTAAATATTTTCATGTGAGCATAGGTGCTTTTCTTATTGATCCAGCTAATTTGTACATGTGTAAATAAACTAGAAATTACCAAGAAGAAGTAAGTGAATATATCTAAATTCAAAGATTAAATCGAATCTTTTTGTAGGAGTCTTCAAATCAGGTTTTTTGAGAGTGAGAGGAAAAGAGATAGAAAGTGGCCAGCGGTGTTTTGTGGTCGAGGGTTTAACGACCAGGGACAACAAAGTAGGTCATGTCTTCAAATGAAATAGAAAAAGGCCAAAGAAGAATTTTGAGGTGAAGGATATGGCATTTTTTTCATTCTTCTCTCTATCCATTTTCTCTTTTCTTTCCTACCGTTTTTTTTATCTTGTTACTCGATAGAAAGTTAATTTTTTCAAGCAGGCCTACATATTTGTTGATATTGTAATTGTTGCTGTTGAGAATACCATAACTTTCATGAAGTTTCGGTTGCTTGAAAGGTATTTCATGTGATACCATATCATATCTTGTCTTAATGCTGGGAATATGAGATATTTTATAAATTATAAAGCCATACTTTAGAAATAACGATATTCATAAATTTTTACAAGGACTCTGTCGAAATCACACAAAGACAAGAGCTTGTGATATATATATATATATATATATATATCAAACATTTCTATACGTGTGTACATATTATATATATATATATATATGTATGCATATATATACAGTATATACATGTGTAGAGATATATAGATATGTATATAGAGTATATATATGTATAAAAATGTTTGATATATATTCAAATAAGCCATATATATTTTTTTGATACATTAATGTCTGGATTCTCTTAACGACTTCGGGGATCAGAGCCCCAGGCGAAATCACACAAAGACAAGACCGGCCGGGAATCAAACCCTGGTCGGCAAGCTTGTATAGACAGTGACTAAACCACTTGGCCACGAAGAAAGATAATAGACAATGTCAATTCTTCTGTACAGTACTTATACCAAGTAACAAACTACCAATTAGCTACGATGGTGAAGATGGGTTGATTTCAATTCTAAGTACAAAACACC
>NC_090735.1:96766520-96784020 GCF_036898095.1 Palaemon carinicauda | reverse complement strand
TTTCTATAGTTCTCTCAATTTTAAGTTTACGAAGTTTTTTATCCGCAATAGTTTTGCAGCCTTTCTGAATACAATGTTTTTAGCTCTACTGATGCTTCCCTTTTTATGTTTATAGCCTTTTTCATATTCTTATCAGATGAAAATCCTTTTAATAATACATAACATATTCGTCAGAGGAAGGAGAATATCCCGAGACTGATATCAAAAGGAATTTTATTTGTAAAATTTTTCGATTAAACTTTTGCATTGTAAAGCAGAGTGGAAGACAGGAAACTGAGTAAAGGACGAAAAGATTAAGGAAAGGGAAGATTACAATAAGGAAAGAAAGAATTGCTAGCTCCTTTAAGAACTTGGACAATGAATGGTGGCATTAAACGTAACATGGCGTATCCATGGAGAGAAGGAGAGGGGAAAAGGGGAACAGCAGAAAAAGGAAAAGAAAAAGAGAGTGAGAGAACTGCTAGTTATAGAACAAAGTCGTCAGGTGTGAGAAGCGGCAGGAGGTAAATTTCCATCTCATCTGGTTTGTCTTTCGACTTTCTATATCTAATATGCAACAGATGTCGCGAAAACGCTTTCGGGCTTCACGAGACAACGCTGATATGGCCATTTTAGTGCGGCTTCGTAAATGTTATTGTCTTAACGACCCTGAATTAAAAGATGGGAGGGGAGAGAGGAATTTGGGTTTATTCATTGGTTGATCTCTAGAATGATTTAACTTTGGGTAATATATATAGATTGATAAATAGGACTAATAATAAGCAGTATGCTCACTTAAATAACAGAGAGGAAGATAATTGAGCTTGTAGATCGGTTACGGACTGGATATATGAGTCAAACGCGATCCCATGAGACTTTTTTCATATTTTCTTTTATGTGTGTACAGAAGGAGCGGATGGAAGGGAGGTAGTATTAATTGTGGGTTGGAGATGGGGGTGTCCGTTGGGCAAGGGGGCGGAGGCTCGACGTTCCAGGAGTCTCAGACTGGATGAGGAGACGTTGGTCGGCAATAGACACCTGAAGACCCCACCAGTCAGGTGTTGAAGCCGAGTTCCAAAGACTGTCAGTCGCGACAGAGACAGCGGTAGATGCGCAAGTCCACATTACGCTCTGCTGCAGGGAAATTCAGTTGACTGAAATTTTCCATTTCCATCCAAAAATTGATGGATTCAACGACTTTCTACATATAAGAACAGCTGAGAAAGAGGACAGTGTTGTGGTGCTTTGTTAGAGGATTGTGAAGGTTCATTAAACAGTGAAGCAAACATTTTTAGCGAAAATTGGTGAACGTTTTTGAACACAGCGTCGACGAATCAACTCTGCAAAAATGGGCGGTGGGTTCTGGAAATAAAGGATACGATACTACTACTACCAAGGTAAGCTTGGAACGTCGCATCGCGTGTTCTGGATGCAACAGTTATGTTTCACTTATAAAAGAGAACTCATCTTGTACATATGCAAATTGTTATTACTGTCTTTAGCTTAGCATGTAGAATTACCATTTTTCTGGTCTTTATTGTGTTGAACAGCTTAAAAGGAAGTCTGGGATTATCATATACTTATTCTTTCTGGAATCTATATGATAATGTAATACAGATCAAGATGATATTTCAATTACCAAAAAAAAAAAAAAAATAGATAATTTTGAAGAGAACTTGCACATTGATTACACAAAATGAAAATTAACTAACTTTTGATTGTAATAGGACATATGCTAAAAAAGGTTACCATAGAGAATTTGAAATATTCGTGTTTCATCTTATAGAAAAAACAATAACAAAATATATAACCTTTTTTAAGGATGTCAAGCCACACTCAATCCTGTGCAGGACTGATTGACCTCATGAGCCTCTGTAACAAAACTCTCCCTAATTTAGTTGGGTTGGTTCATTTTGAAGATGAAGTACAAAGACCAGGAAGTTTGAATTAAAAAGGTATAAAGAATCTTTTAAGTATGAGAAACGTTACTTATGAAACAATTTTTTTGAATATTTTATTTTTTTCAGTTTTCTATGTATCTGACTATCTTGATTTTATGACTAAGTTTTTTGCAATCTTATGTCTTTGTACGTCTGCTTATGAGTTTAAAAAAAGGTGATTCTTCCATTTGTAAACTGAATTCAATGGTTATCTACCAATTCATATATATAAGTATATATATATATATATATATATACATTTTAATATGTATATATATGTATATATATGTATATATATATGTATATATATATATATATATATATATATTTTAATATGTATATATATATATATATATATATGTATGAATGTATATATATATATATATATGTATGAATGTATATATATATATATATATATGTATATATATATATATATATATGTATATATATATATATATAAATTTATATATATCGTTCAGCTTTAATGAACCTGACTCTGCTTATATTTGTAAACCCCATTTCTATGTTAATTCATCCGCTTATTCATTTACAAAACATCATATTTATTAGATAAGAAATGCACTTGTACAATCAAAACCCTCTATTAAATTTTCCTCTCAATCATCCAATGTCTACAAAGATTTTGTTCAAAAGTTTACACAACAAGATTATGATTTTTCGTTAATTGCTCTCTCTCTCTCTCTCTCTCTCACTCTCTCTCTCTCTCTCTCTCTCTCTCTCTCTCTCTCTCAATTAAAATTTATCACTAAAGATCAAAGAATGAAATAGAAACTGATATAAAAGTGAAAATAAAGGATGTTCATGAAATGCTCAAAATCTCGTTAGTTCTGAATATCATGACAAGGAAAAGAAAAACTATGAACTGGGCGACTTAATTTTTAGGGAAAAGGGAAAACATAACTGAAGTGTCACGCCATGAAGAGGTATTATCGAAATTTACTACACTTAAATGCTCTAACACCATAGAGCAAAATTTCTAAAATAAAATTATGATTTTTCTTTTATTCCAGAACTAGTAATATAATCATATTTATTTCTTGTAGCTTCTATGCATCATATCTGGATGATGTATGAACGTCTGCTCAAGTTATTCGAAGTTATTTCATGCAAACATTTCTCATTATTTGGTGAAATAACTAAGATTTTTCATTTTTTTTTTCGATTTCCTGCAAAAAAAGACTCCAGGTTATAGGATTTGAAACTTACCTTGCCATGAATCTTCCTTGTCATTTCCGTTTATTCGCTCTCTCTCTCTCTCTCTCTCTCTCTCTCTCTCTCTCTCTCTCAAATTATGTTAAGATTTTAATGATAAATCAGAACATTTTAGCAGGAATAGAAATCAATAAATTGCAGAGAAGATAAGGCAGACGACAATTCGCCAACTCTTTGTTCCAAAAAAAAAATGTGAAAAGGTAGATCAGACGTCTTCATCCCAATAAGGCGAGTTTAAAAGCATTGAAAATCAATGACTTTTTTCCTTGAAGGAATTGCGTTGCTAGTTCTTTAAGCTCTTGTCCAGCCGCAATGAGCTCCTAGTAAAAGGTCAATAAAAATGAGTGAAATATACTTCGATGGGATTTATTCTGAACAGCTTTTGTGACGTGTATTCTAAAGTTATCCGAAAGGCGAGACAACAATCATTTAAACGTCATCTCTGGTACTTATACCATAGAAAAATCGTGGTGTTACTACAGATAGCTTTCCCTGGATTTTTTTTATGGAACAGTCAATGAAATAAGAAATATTGTAAGAGCATTTAACACCAAGCAATAAAGAGTAATTAGTACCCGACCACGAAGATCTTGTACTCATTTAAATGGAATTTCTCCAGATGATTTATCTCTCACGTCTGTCATAGGCCTAATACAAATTCGGGCCCGAATTGTGCGCTCCAACGTCTGCCTGCTAAAGAGATCCGGAAATCCTTAATCGTATTATCTTTTCTATTCTTTCTTTTTGGAACATCTTGCCCAGTCTACTTGACAAATGTACTGTACCACTTCGGCTACCAAAGTAAATTCGTCCCTATAAGGCTCGAGTAGCATTAGTTTAGTTACATTTTTTTTCATGATGTAAAGATACCTTGACACTTGCACGAATTTGTGGCACGCATTGTCACGACTCGAGTCGTGAACTGGTGTGAACTCGTCGTGAACTGGAGTGAACTCGTCGTGAACCTGTCGTGACATCAAGGCATGTCGTGACGAGAATTTTGAAATGTTCAAAATTTTGGTCACGACAAAAATTTCGTGAACGCGGTGTGACTATGCGCGAACTGTTCGTGAACTCGTCGGGACGATGCGGGAAGTGCGCAAACTATGCATGGACTCGTCGTGCCAGTTCGTGTCAATGTGGACAGCTGAGCTGTGATTCTGAGGTATTTATTTTTTTCTCTTTTTTTTTCATTTTAAAGTTCGTGCCACAAAATGTCACGACTTGCCACGACAAATTCGTGGCAAAAGGTCGTGCAAGTGTAGGCTACGTTTTGGAAAATATGAATATTGAACTTTTTATATCTATAATCAAAGATTGGATTTTGCTTCCGATAATAATACAATAGTAACAATAATGATAATAAAAAATTATAATTTTGGTCTTTACTGAAACAAGCAGGTCTAAGGTTTTCCTTTCTCGTAAGATTTGTTGCTAAGAAATTAAAAAGGCCATTTTAGTCCTGTTTTTACTCATTTTCGGAATTATCATTGAGTTATATTAAGCATATAAAAAAGCGTTTTGTCATTGATGGTTGTTTAACTTAATTAATCACTGCGATGTAGAACTACGCCAACAATATAAAAGTGAAAACCTCACGAGTCAGTGAGAGAGAGTGTATGTGTGTGTGTGTTAAGCAGAGTATGTCGGAGAGAATTTAAGTAATTAAAAAGGGATCCATTAGTAGAAACAGAGAGAGAGATAAACTTTTACTTAGTTTGCTTCTTACATCATTTGGCGATGGTGATTGTGAAGGAGAGTTTCGTGTTTAAAGTTAGAAGAATAACTCTCACCTTTCGTCTCTTTATGAGAATAAACTCTCTCTCTCTCTCTCTCTCTCTCTCTCTCTCTCTCTCTCTTCTTGCATATATATATATATATATATATAAATATGTGTATGTATATATGTATATATATATGTATGTATGCATGTATGTATGTGGGTGCAAAGATGTTATATGCATAGTGTATATATATATATATATATATGCATATATGTATACACTGTAATAGTGTATATATACTATATATACATTATACAAAGAGAGAAGAGAGAGAGAAAGAGAGAGAGAGAGAGAGAGAGAGAGAGAGAGAGAGTCGTAAAGATATATTCCTTAGATAAAAAGATTAAACTTCATGATCGTGTTGTTTATTCAAATCTAGTGCGTCACCATAGCCCTTACTGCAGAATATCAGAGAGAGAGAGAGAGAGAGGAGAGAGAGAATTCTGATGCAATTTCTTAGCTTGACTGTTCATAAGTTGCAGGTTCACCTACTCCATGTTGGACTTTCTTCTTCTTCCCCCACCGTTATCCTTACATTAAGGGGTCGGTTGCCTGATGAGCCCTCTCCAAGGCATTCTATCGAAGGCATCCTCTTCCACCAAACCTCTTCTCTCCATATCTTCCTTCACTTTATCTCACCATCTAATTTCTCTGCCTCCCTCTTGGTCTTCTCTCCCTAACAGGTTCCTCCCAAGCCTTACCCACCATCAACTAAGGTGTCGTTTAAAATCCTGAACCTCGATGCACTATGGCAAATGTTGCTACATACCCCTCATTGCTGTTTTACTCTGACTGTATCTTCTCGAAGATCTCTATGAAATTCATTACCACTCACACCGGACTCCCCATAGTCTGTTGGAATTGCTTAGACTGGGGCTTGAATGATGTTTGCAATCTCCCTATTGTCGACGGCTCGTTATCTAAGAATCTAGGACTCGTTCCATACGGCGATGCTCATCAGCTTGCAAAATTGCAATGAATTATAAGCCTGGCAACTATTGAGATCTGGTGTCGAGGCCTCATATCACTAACAATAATGATTTTTGCAGAACTGAACCAGAGCGTAACGAGTTTCACTCATTGAAAACACTGACTAATGGGAACTCGAGGAAAATCTCGTTCAAGTTGTTTCCTTGTAACAATGTCTCTTTAGAAATAATCAGGCTTTCAATTATTAATTGGAGTTAAAAGTAAAAGCTAACCATTATTAGATTGGCAAATAGATGATAAATTATGAACTTTTTCGAAACTACATCAAATAATTTAGCATCGTTTCATGTGCGAAGATTAGCCTTTTAAAATAACTTGAAAGAAATGTCTCAACTCACAACACTGCGGCAATCGAAAGGTAGAGACAGATGTTCTTCAAACAGGCAGCGTGAATCATATAGTTTTAATTTCAAAGTCTTACTGTAGACGAAATTTCCATAACAAGGCTGACGTTATCTGTGAAGCTAAATGTCCACATTTACCAGGACCGCGAAAGGAAAAAATGCGATTTGAATGCGTTTCTTCTAGTTAGTCAGGAACGTTTTTCACATAGGATGAACAAACAGAAAAAGTAATAACTGGAGGACAAGAGGAGGAAAAAAAAAAAGTAATTATTTGGAAGAAGAAATTGATAGGGTGAAAATACCCGGAATGTTAAAATAAAAGGAAAAAGATAAAGGTGATTTTGAAACTGAAACAAATAAAATACCAGTGATTCATTAAGACGTGTCTTGGGTAAATGATAAATATAATAGTATAAAAACAAAATACTTCTACACACCAGAGAGAGACAAAACTAAGCAAGTGGAAAGAAGCATTTGAAGGATAAGATATGAAAAACAAGGCTAGTTAGTTATATGAAAAGAGCAAAAAAAATGAGAAAAGAAAAAGTAGAAACAAAAATATGAAGATTTAAAAAAAATGACAATTGAGGAAGTACCAACTTGACAGGGAACAGGAGTAAGGACCATTGCGTGTCAGAAAAAAAAAAAAAAAAAAAAAAAAAGGAAGGGACGAGCTCATCCTTCTCATCATCAGGAAGTGTCCGGCAGGAAGAAAGTAGATAAAGGGATGGGAGTTAGGGGCTTCCTTAAACCAGGGGGTCTTCGAACCACAGGACAATGGTACGAAATTCAGGAGACGGTTAATGGAATAAAGAATTGCTAGTCACTCAAAAATTTTCTTTTATATATTATATATATATATATATATATATATATATATTTATGAGCGATCACTGAAAGAAAACTAATCTTTTATTAATTTTCAATTTTTTTAATGAAATCATTATACATTTTGTCCTTCGTTGTCTAGATATTTATAAATGCATTATTATTAGTAATTTCATTTGTACAACGTATACATAGCTACAGTTTATGTTGACTGTGTGAAGATGTTCACTTGAATTGCTCCCGAATGGTGAAAACTAAGCTTTTATTTTTCAAGTATTCATCAACGTCTAAACATGTATGATGTTACATGTTTAGACTTTAGTATTCGTGATGGTAACTAAAGAAATCTCGATTTGCTTCTCAAGTGGGCTTCACTGAGAGTATGTCTCATGGTGGAGATAATTCTCCCCTCCTTAAAGGCAAAGAAAGTTACGATAATGAAAATCAATTGGAATACGATAATGAATGCGAACGGTGACATTACATTGTTTATTCTATCGATTTGAAAATATATAATAAAGACCCTCATTTCAGGCGTCCGTACACAGTATTATAACTGAGATAAAATAAGATAGCCTACAGTAGCCTACGCCAACTGAACAACATCATTTCAGACGTTAGGTCTTTTGATGTGGCTTCCACCTGGACTCGCCGGAAATCGTTGTTCCTTTGTTTTTCAAACCGATCTCTCGCGCACTGGTTGGAAACAAACTCCGATCCTTCACATAAGGAAAAGATTGTGGGTCCTAATATATTTGTCATTGTTTATATAATTTCACTGGTCTAAGTTTCCATCTCTCTCTCTCTCTCTCTCTCTCTCTCTCTCTCTCTCTCTCTCTCTTTAGCGAAAGGGCTCTGAGACATTTGTCTACCAGATCATGTAACTTCTTTTCTAACATTCATAAAGAAATGGGGAGCTTCAGCTAATAGTTTTCAATCTAAAAGACGATGATTTTTCTATTTTTTCATAACTTTTTAATTCACGTAAATTACTGTTTAAAACTAGGATTTCTATTGCTCTTGTGAGTGAAATTCATGTGAGTTGGGCTTTGAATGGTAGATAAATAATGTGGATTGGTAAGTGCTTGCGAATGAAACCTGTAAAAACGATAAGAATGAAAATGAACGGCCAAAACTTTCGAGCAAATTTTGGAAGAGACGCTCTGTTTCCATTCCAGGAATAGAATCTTCTTTCTTTCTTTCTTTTTTCTTTTAGTCTATCCAAAAGAGAATTGATATGCTGGACTTTCTACTTATGGCTAACATTTAGAGTTTTTCTTCGAGTTTTTCCATAATTCCTGGGGAAAGGTAGCCCACTTTCCTGCATGACACATGCAACGTTGCAAATTCATCTTTATGCCGGATGTGGCCGTAATACTGGTGTATATAAACGTCACTTTTTAGTTGTTAGGGAACGAAAGCGTTTGACTGTTATTACGGTCAGCGAATAGAGGTTATGATTATTTTGAGAGAGAGAGAGAGAGAGAGAGAGAGAGAGAGAGAGAGAGAGAGAGTTCTTCTGGTTTTCTGAGACTACTATTTTCCGGCATCTATTTCAAGCGTAGTTTTTTTTAAATCAAAAGTAAAATGCATTCGGTATGTTCATTGTAAAATCTCATTCATAAAATTTTGTTAAATCACTCAATATTGAGAACAATAAGAATAAGGGAAAAATTTATAATAGTATGACAGAACATGTCATATAGTTTAGGGCTAAAAAGATATTTTCTTTCTAATGATATTCATATATAGCCAAAGGTTATTCTTCCCCCCCCCCCCGTATCAAAGCCTCAATTCAGTTATCATTGTCAGAAATCAAAATCGCGTTTTTGTTATTTACATAACGTTAACACGACACGAGTCGCCAATTGCGTTGTTAAAATTTCTTAATACTTTTGTAGTCTTATTGGTGTAGATCAATTTGGGTTTAAACTCGTAACAAAAGTCTAAGGACCAATATTCTGATCCACAAGATACACACACACGCATACACACACACACACACGCACACACACACACACACACACACACATATATATATATATATATATATATGTGTGTGTGTGTGTATATGTAAATTTTATTAAGTCTGTTCATGAGCATCGCAAGTACAAAGTTAATGTTAATGGAGTCTTATCAAATGAGTTTCCAGTAACAGCGGAGTACTCCATGGGAATGTATTGTTACCTATGTTGTTTATCCTTCTCATGGATTTTGTAATGTGTTGAACCGTCAGAGATGGTGGAGAAGGGTTGAACTTGATTGGTGATAGGAATTTAGCAGACCTAGATTATACCGATGATGCTGTCCATGTTAGCAGAACGCCACAGGATTTGCAATGCTTGCTTACCAGAATGGATGAAATATCACACGAGGATGGGATGAAGATGAATAGAAGAAAGACAGATGATGAGAACGGAGTATGCAATGGAAGATGAAATATCATTAGAAGGAGAAAGGATTAATGAGGTAGAATCATTTAAGTATTGAGGAACTATGATCTCCGATGCAGGGTCTTTAGAATTAGAGTTTAGTGAAAGGTTGGAAAAAAGCAAATCAGACAATGGCTACGTGAAGTAAAATTTGAAAATTATATCACCTGAAATTACACATAAAAAATATACTATTTATCAGTTTAGTGAGATTGGTGTTACTATAGGGACATGATACATGGTATGATAATGAAACAATCTCCAATAGATTTAGTAGATTTGATAAAAAAAATCTCAGAAGTATATTAGGAGTTAAATGGCAGGACATGATTAGAAATGAAACTATAACAGAGATTACTCAAATGCCATATGTGGATGAGATCATGATGAGGGGTAGATGGGCATGCTCTTCGCATTCCCCAAAAGAAATTAGTTCACCAAACGTTCAGCTGGGCTCCACAAGGCGCCAGAAGAGTTGGAAAACCCAGGCCTACATGGCTGAGGACTATGAAACGCGAAGTATATGATGACTGCAGAAGTATTGATTTAAAAGCTCAAGATAGAGACTTCTGACGAAATCTAACCGAGGCCCTTTGCGTAAATAGGCGTAGGAGGAGATGACGATGATATATATATATATATATATATGTGTGTGTGTGTGTGTGTGTATATATATATATATGTGTATATATATACATACATATATATATATATATATATATATCTGTGTGTGTGTACGCGTGTGTGCTTATATGTATACAGTACTCATGTGTGGCTATATGTATACTGTATGTGTGTATGTATAGAGCATGTGTGTATTACATATTCATATATACTATATTTTTTGTGTCCGCCGGCCTGCTTGTGCACTTTAGTAGTACTTGTCTTGTATCAAATTTCGAAAGAACGAAAATTGTAATGAATAAATTCCAACGATTCAGGGTAGACTAACGAATTACCGGAAGAGGAAAAAAAAAAAAACCTACCCGAGGCGTCCTTTTCTGGTGTTCCTGCCCGAGCGATACCCGTGCAATTCAGCCAGCAGCAGCAGCTAGGTGTGTTCAAGGCTAACCAGTTGGAGTCACCCCCATAGACTGGGGCATCCGACACCCTTGACGGAGCCTCCCATAGCCCCTAGTAGAAACGAATGAGGTGGAGAAGGTGGGGAGGCTCAGTAAAGACCCCTCTATCCCACCTTCGGGCCCACTTGGCCAATAGTGTTTATCAAATCTATAGCGCCTCAGCACAAAATTAGATTAAATGCTTCTTCCTACAATAAATAATTCTTATAGATATCAATGATTTACATCTATGGCCTTTCAGTTCCTTTAGTATACCATGAAGTAGTTATAGCATGGTTTCTATACATCACTCACAGCAGGTGAACGGGTCCTTCATTGCAACCAGGTGCAAGTTAGCGAAGGATTACTGTACGCTGCACCCAACAAGATCCTTGTCGTTGGTTGTTCGGGAAGCGTATATTTACAGCGAACAATCCAATAAGCAGCTGTAATGATTCCCGCATCTTTGTACTTTACCATCTGCTTAGTTGCATGATCGCAGGTTTTTCAATTGATTGTTATTAGTGGTGTTAGTGTTTCTTACAATTTTTGGATAACTTACAAAAAAAAAAAAAATTTGAGGGGTCATTTGAGAATTATATATGCAGTATATCATCTTCGATTTTCTCATCTCATGGCAATGTAATTCCTACTGATATGGAATAAGTGGGCTGCTGATAATACTTGATTAATTAATTATCTTGAAGGTGGATACTAAAGAGCAATGCTCTATATTCCCCATCTAATAACTACTAATAAAAGTGTCACATTTTAGTGTCCTTGGGCACTTGGGCCAAATACTATACTTCGATGCCTCTCCTTGCCCCCAAAGAATGTCAAAAGTTTTATGTATGGAGTTCACGCACGTACTTACAATTATGCCTTATTTGAAATTCCGAAAGGATGTAATTTATTGCTTCATTTATTTTGCAAAGATGGTTCATCGGTACTGAGTATTTCAGCACTGCTATATTTCTCTTAGGCTTGGATGCAGCATCTCTAGTCACTCGGGATGAAGACTTGAATACAAAAGTTAAATCATAATCTTATATCTTTAGTTTAATAATATGATGTTCTCTTCCATTCATTTTGAAAGGAAGAACTTGCACATCTCTCGAGTCTTTTGGACGAAGATTTGGAAGTTAGTTAACCACCTGGTGCACATGTAGTAGACCAGACCCTGTTAGGAATATCCAATATCTATCATTAGTAATTTATAAGTTGTATGATGTTCATTATTAGAGAAGAACTCTCTCTCTCTCTCTCTCTCTCTCTCTCTCTCTCGTCAACCGACTTATTCCCTTGACTAAACCACATTCTTCACTTACTATATTTTCTAGAGCATTCATTTTAATTTCACTCACAACCTTGAAACTTACTAGATTAAACTAATCTTATCTTCACTTCACATGATCTTGAACTCACCCCACCCATCATCTCTCTCTCTCTCTCTCTCTCTCTCTCTCTCTCTCTCTCTCATGTAGCTATGTCAAGCTGTTAACTGTAACTATCTTGAAAATCGATCTTCTTAAGGCATCACTTTCACACACATTTCATATCTCTATGAAAACTATAGATCACAAGCACCAAATTCAAGGCGAGGTAATTCAAGAAGCCAATTCTTTCACCAGATAACACCAAATAATCAACGCAGTTCGTGAACTAAATAATCAATCGATAGCACGCAGGATATGAACGAGTGAATCCAATCATTACACCTATTTCATTAGAGTTTTTTCTGACATATTTAGCACCTCACCACGTTCGAAACGAGTAACAGCACCATAGCAACCATACGTGACTTTGATTTTGCACTAATATACAAAAGCATGTGTATACTACATGGCCTATAGTGACATAAGGCTTTGGTGGTAAGATCCTGTGAAATACAAGAAACTCTAATACACTATCACGCATTATCCAAACATGACTGACTGATTTCGATTAAATTTATGATAATTTGTGGATCCAATAATCTAGAAGGATAGATTTATGTAAATTGGGCTCGAATGCTGAGCACACAGGCCTGGGAGGTTAATCATCCAGCAAAAAAATGTTTTCATGTCAGTATCATTTGCAAAATATCTGATGTTGTTTGAGGATTCGATAAACGTTGTTTCCAAATTTGAGTCCAGATTAGCTGATGACTTCGACGTTGAAGTAGTTATAGGCGGTATTGTAATTATCTGCCTCTTTGATACAGAAATTTTGATGGGCTTTCATACACTCCATTATACTCTTATTTGATTTTCATATTTATATGTCTCACTCCATATATCATCATCATCATCATCATCTCCTACGCCTATTTACGTGAGGGGCTTCGTTTAGATTTCGCCAGTCGTCTCTATCTTGTATCTTGTGCTTTTAAATCAATACTTCTCCATTCGTCATCTCCTGCTTATATATATATATATATATATATATACTGTATATGTATATGTAAATATATGTATACATGTATATATATGTGTGTATATATATATGTATATATTATATATATATATATACATATGTATGTATATATATATGTATGTATGTATACATATTTATCATCTCCTCATATATATATATATATATATAAGTGTGTGTGTGTGTGTGTGTGTGTGTTTGTGTGTGTGTGTGTTAATGTGTGTGGATTATGTATGAGTTTTCCTTACTCAATTTAACAATGAGACTTATAAGCACAAGTACAATTACATACTGTACATTATTCAGCATTTATGCAAATGGAGGCTTTTCAATTTAGTTTATATCAAAATTAATTTGTTTTCTTTGCTAATTAAGCAACTAGAATAATGTACGAATATGTTGATAAATACATTTAATTTCTTAACTGGCAAAGTTTTTTTTTTTTTTCAATAATAATATTAACTTGAAATACAGGCAAAGAGAGATTACCAAAAAATCTGCAGAAAGCTTCACCATCGATTCTCGATTAAAGTTAAATATTACAAATGTTATGAATGAACTCGTCTTTTCTTATTTTATTTGCTAATAACTTCGGCAGTATACATTGGATGCTAATATGTAGATCAGATAAGCTTAGAATGTGCAAAAATTAAGGACGAAAGAACCATAAAATCTTCAGTATTTGTAATTTGAAGTTATGGTTAGCTCCAACGATTCTCAATATTGGCTTGGACAAATCTAAATTCCTTTTTGACAGAATCCAAGAGCAGTGAATTTTTCGAAGGACACCATTTTTAAAAGATATTTGGCCCATTTTTTTTAACATTCCTTTTCACAGTTATCAATTCTTTTATTCCTTTTACCCCCAGGCTATTTGGAAATTTCCAACCCTTAACCCCGTGGGGTTATTTTTTTTTCAAGCACATTTTGCAGTATATTTTTTTTCAAATTTCTCTAACAGCCTTAATTTTTTTTATAGAGAGGTCAGGTTGGTCTCATTCTCTTGGAAAATGCCTGAATTTTCTCAAAAAAAATTATCAAAAATATGAAAAAAAATAGCATTTTTTTTGCAAGGACGTACCGGTACGTCCATGGGGGTAAAGGGATGAGTTTTGTGAAACGTACCAGTACGTCCTTTGGTGGTAAAAGGGTTAAGTACAAGCATTGAGTAGTCTATAGATTTACTGGTTTCTAATAATTTACTGTTCAAAGCAAATTGTTAGAAGCTTGATTATGATGAAACAGATTTTTGAACGTGAGCCAAAGACATCATAGGTCACTTGTTTAAGGGGGCGTTTGTTGCGATATGTAAGGAGAACAAAAGATTTGTCAAGAATCCAAGGAGTCATGATTGCAACCTTCCTCAATACCAAATGTGCAACGATGGTCACCATATTCGGTATATGCTAATATCAATGATAGATGAAAAACATAATATACATAGTTTTTTGTAGCGCCAAGTAAGGTGTCCGATGTAGGTATACACATCAACTTGCACTGAATGACAAGACCTAGTACACGTCCATATATATATATATATATATATGTATATATATATATATATATATGTATATATATATATATATGTATATATATATATATATATATGTATATATATATATATATATATATGTATATATATATATGTATATATATATATATATATATAGATATATATCTATATCTATCTATCTAACTATCTATCTATTTATATATATATATATATATATATAGATAGATAGATAGATAGATAAATATAGATATATATCTTGATATATGTATATATATGCATATATATATATATATATATATATGTGTGTGTGTGTGTGTGTATACTTACACAAACTTTCCGACAAAACTCTCAAACAAAAGATACACTTTCTTGTGTAAAAGCTGTGCTTTAAATTAGCGCACTATCAACCACGATAATTGAAATCACTCAGTGACTTATACTGATTCAATTTTCATCCCCCTCACTGGAAACCAGTGATGCGAAAGTGCTGGAACTATTTATTTTCACCGAGCAATGCCCTCATTCGCTCTTTGGTCATGGATTGTATCTCTTCTGAAAAGAATTAGACCTTGAGCTGTGTTATGATTTTTACCAACTAAAATCTCATATCAATGATGTTTAATCTCAAGCAATGATAAAGTGGGGTTTACTGTATATATCTCCCCGCTTCTGTTGACTTTGGATTCTCAATTTGACGCATTGTCACGTGCAGCAAACCACCAGTAATTAGTATGAATGGAATGTAGTTGTAGATTGAAGCTATTTATCAAAAGGAATGAGCTCAAGCTGCTGTTTCTTCTCGCGTCTATCTGCTGAGTTTTAAGATTTCAGTCGAAACACATCTTGTTTGCAGGTTGCTAATTCAATCAAAAAGAAACTTAAGCAATATTTTTTAAATTTTACTTGAATGTATATATATCCTAAATTTTTACAATCCAATTATTGTGAATTTTATGTAAATAATGTATATTGTTATGTAACAGAATAACCATTTTATAATGGAATAAAGGTTTTTGACTTTGACTTTGACTTTGACTTTATTAGGCGACAGCAGTTGTGTCTAATTTTAGGTAAAATAGTTTTCCTGTGATAGATAGGCCTGATCATTGTATGAAAGAGATGCAGAAAAAGAACAGGCCTATTATGGGTGTCGGAAGGTCAGACAGTTTTGTATAAGATACGACCTCATTTCGCATCCGTAATTATTCTTCATATTTGCCTACAAGAGACCCGAGAAAGAAAAAAACATATAGCTCTCATTGCATATACAAACCACGGACTTGCCCCGAGCCCCTTTTGAAATATTCATGGTATTGACTTACCGAACTTGGCTTTAACTGCCTTAAACACACATCCTTGAACTGGGGGAGTGCTGGAATAAACAAAGAAGGCATCTAGAGCTTCGTTAGGAAAGCAAATCAGAAGAGGAGAACGTAGCCCTTCAGCACAATCATAGCATGGAAGATTGGAAGCCTTGAGTTTAAACAAGTGAACTTTAAATGCGCATTATTATCAATTTTCTTTTTCTTATTTTGCTAAACTCTTGCTTTTAGTGTTTTCTTATGACTTTTAACTGTCAAATTTTAATAAGCCTTCCCTTGCAATCAGCATAAACCATCGTTCGTGTAATGGGATTAAAATTGTGGCTATAATCCCGATTAACTGAAGACCCCTATAGAATGATGTAAAATTGTCATGAGAAGAAATATTACAATTAGAAGTAAGCATTTTCCATCACTTCCAAAACTGGATTTTGATCCAATATATTTAAACTGAAACTTAAAAATAAAACATGACTTCCCAGACCCCCAGCTACTAATGTTTGCGCATACAGTTCTTTAACAAAAATTCACTATGAAATTTCCTCATACATCGGCAATACCTTTACTCAAGCTTTTCTTCCTATTCTCACATTAATAAGATAAATTCCGATATACCTGTAATCCCGATTTACGACGATATATTTTCCTGGGGAATTTGTTTTCAAATTTAGCAAAAGAAAGCGATTCAGCAGATTATTTGAGTTATGGTCCATAGACAATGATTACCCATAAACTACTTTCCACTTCGTTTCTTTGAAAATATGCAATTCATTCTCATCGTTTGTGGAATCGAAAATTATGTTTTTATTGCAGAGCCTTCAGCTTTCTTTTCCTCTAAACATATATAGATACACAGATAGATAGATAAATAGATAGATATATAGATATACAGATAGATATACAGATAGATAAATGTTCAGATGAATAGATATACGGATAGATAGATAAATCTATGGATAAACAGATAGGTAAATAGGTAACCTTAACAGATTAATTATATATAGATACACAGATAGATAGATAAATAAATAGATAGATAGATTTAGAGATAGATATACAGATAGATAAATGTTCAGATGAATAGATATACGGATAGATAGATAAATCTATAGATAAATAGATAGGTAAATAGGTAACCTTAACATATTAATTATATGCTTATCTCTTTTCTTTCGAAGCCCTGTCTTTGGAAACATTTAGATAATGTTTTTATTTTCATTCTATCTTCTCTATTTAACGTCATCAAATTCTCATATATTCTATGAAATTATCCTTAATTCTGAATTAACAAGCTCTATGTATCCTAATTCATTTCATAGGTATTTCAGCCCTACTGTCAACATATGACAATTCATTCACCTATTCACCATAAGACTTTTGAAATTCCTTCATTATACAAGGGCATCATTGAATGACATCAAAAATTGCCTTTAACTTGACGTTTTGATATTCAATCTGTTGTAAATCTCTCTCTCTCCTCTCTCTCTCTCTCTCTCTCTCTCTCTCTCTCTCTCTCTCTCATGCTACAGCAATAGCCCTGTTAAGTATTTCCTGGTGCGTTTCGCCACATCAGTTAAAGCATCAAGATCTCTTGGGCCTCCTTGGCATTATTAAAAGGGTGTTTACCAATCCAGTACTGTGCAAGGCCAGCACAGACCATTG
>NC_090735.1:96756520-96761520 GCF_036898095.1 Palaemon carinicauda | reverse complement strand
TATATATATATATTATATATATGTATATATATATTATAATATAATATATATGTAATGTTTGTATGGTATACAGGGTATTCATTTATGAATATAGATACATAACTACAAATATATATTAATATAAATAACATATTCAAATAAATACCCTGTATATATGTGTAATATATATAGTATAATATATATATATTATATATATATATAAATATATTATATATACATATATAAATATGTGTGTTTTCTATTAAGCATAAAAACTGCGTTTGACAGCATCCCTTTCATAACACTCAGAGCCAGATATACAGTAATACAAGCTGCATTTCATTTAATATAGATTAAAACCATTTTAAATATACTGTCTATGCCAACAACTGAACAAATCACATCAAATGATGGGTTCTACTTTTCTTTGTTCATTGTATTGACTGATTTTTATTACACTTTTGTAACATATATCAAGTAATCGAGTAACAGTCGAAGCATTTATCCCGCCAGAAAACATGATATTTCACTCCGCCACATCCTCAGCCACTTGGCAATTAGTTCGAGACCATATCAGAAGCAAAGAGCAAGGGATCTTCAAACTGCGACCTCTTTTCCAGTAAACGAAACTCTTTTTCTATTGAGTTGCCAGTTATTATTTTGTTAGTCTGTGTGAATTCTTGTGGTTGACCTACGCCGGCCAATATGTTTTTGTGCCTGTTGCGAAATTGTTTACGTGTCTGAATGTAACAAACATTCGAAGTTTCAATAGTTTTGTTTTCATATTCTTTTTGTAATGTAAACGTGATCAGGCGCTTCTGAAGGTCATTTTCATGAAAGATTAGTCATGTTTATATGCTTTTGCACTATGATCAGCTCATAGTGCTGTTTAAAATGTGAATTCGAGATTCTCGCATAATTTTGTATTTTACGATGTTTTTATTTCTGGTTACTTTGGAGATACTGTTCACACAAAAGTGTAGAGATCAGAAGGACAAAAAAAATTGTTGAAGCAATGATGGCTCTTCGTTTCTGACAAAGGCCCAAAAGACAGAATCTGAAGAGCATTCCAAATCTCTTTTGCGTATTCATTGGTACGATATTTCATTCAGCTTACGGGAAGGCATTACTCTGTCTTTAGGAAAACTTTAAGAAAAGGATAACCTTTAGTTTTTATAAATTTTTTTAACTCAATCACGTGTTTTTATTGGCCACTTTGTGGGACTTTTGCCTATCTAAATGTTGGGAAAATCATTGAGACTTAAATGCAAACGCATGACACAACGTAGAATAAAACACTAAACAAACAAAGAGACCATTGTTTTTCTACTGTTTAACGTATCATAACCTTCACCTCATTAGAATATGATTAGATTTTCATATATACGAGGCACTGAGATGTCCATGGGAAATCTCCCAAGGGATCTGTTGTTAACTACGCGTGGAAAAGCAAGGATTACAGAAGGATACAGGTCGAATATGAACTCAATTGTTTTTACAATATCCCTCAAAAATTCTATAAATATTTTTATTGAAGAGCCGGTATACGATGTTAAAACTATCAATCATATGAAGTGTAACCCAAACAAATTGTAAGTACAGAATGTAAACGTGGAAAACTGCTCTCTCAGAAAAAAAAAAAATAAATAAATAAATACTTTACTGAAAATATTTTTACAAGAGCAGACAATAACGTTAGCAACGACATATCTCTCATCAGTAGGAACGAAGACGCTCCAAGGCTTGTAATTTTCTCGGAAGAATAATCCGATTCTTTGCAAGTAAAATCGCCTTTAGCAATCGACCTTGAATGACGACGATGGTTAAGTGGTGGGTAGGACCTAGGAGGATTCCTCCAAGGGTAGGACAAATCCCCTTCCCCCTTAACCCTGCTCCCTTAAATATGGACTGCTCCCACGATACTCCCTCCCTTGGCCTTCCTGGAGAAGCGAAGAATCTTAACCCCTATAGAGGATCAACATATCTTCACATATGCCTAAATCTTTGCCGTTTCACTGGCTGAGGATGGCATAACTTAGCACAGAGCAGGAAATCACATCGAATTTGTCTCAAACCGCAGAAAAAAAAAATGGTATCCAAAGGACCAGGGAAGATGAAATCGAGGGGTGTGTGTGTATATATATATATATATATAATTATATCTTTAAGTTTTTCTTTATTATATATATGTGTGTGTGTATCTATCTATCTATCTATCTATCTATCTATCTATCTATATATATATATATATATATATGTATATATATTATATATTATATATATATATATATATGTAATATGTATATATATGTATGTATCTATATATGCCATAAGTAATAATAGAATGAAACTTTTTTCCAAAATCTAAATTGTAGCCTAACTATTATCTGGCAAAGTGCGCACACAACCATGCTATGATCGACCTTCTTGCGTCGTGAATATTAAGAAACATATTACAAGAAGACGCATTTATCTCCTACTCTTTTTATACGAGAATCTGTATCCCTCAGGTGGTTACGATGAGCACAACGAAAAAAAAAGTTACGCCGAAGGGATTTTCATTCTTCTCATATTTCTTATGACCAGTCTCGTTCCAAGATTCTTTATCCGTTCTACCCTTTTTTCAAAGATATATTTTTTGTGTTGAATCTGTCTTTTTTCATCCAGAATCTCACAAAGAAGACGGATTTTTATCTAACACAAAATATTATTTTGGTCTCTATTGTTAATAAGTCATATAAAATTCACGAAAAACTTTTTACCATCTATTTTTTCTATAACTGTCCTTTACCTAGCTGTTGAATTCTTCTCACGACGACAGAAAAGGTAGATTATCGTCATGTAGATCGCAGGGCGAAAGAGAAAGTCATTTGATATTTTTTTTTATTTGGAATTCCTCTTGTTTTATATCTGGCTAAGTCTTTTATATAAAAGACTGATGTGGAAAGTGGCGGAGAACTCCTGTATCTTTTAGGAAATACATCGGTGAAGTGTTTCATTCGTAGCTTCTTGCGCCAAACAGCCAACCATTGAAGCATTCCTTCATTAACACTAAGTCAGAGTTATCCAAGTTATGAGATAGTTGGCATGATCACAGAATATAATAGATAGTCTGGGTATTTTCTCCGTATCCGCAGAGCTGGTAAGTTTTAAGACCCCATTTATCCAGATTGTCACCTGTTGTGGCCACCCCAGCTCTAGCTCTGTTGAGGGCGCACCAATCACGTCTGGAAGTGTTGAGCTGGGAATTCGTCAATACACTAGAACTGGTCCCTTATATCAGACTTCTCCTTCTTCGCAATAGTTTCAGTTTTCATTCCAAGGTTGTGTATGGATATTGTTTCTTATATCAATTATTATTGTCTTTGATTTCATATTGAAAATCTCAAATCCTACAAATGTTATTTTGCTGAAAGGTATAAATTAGATATTTAGATTAACCAACTTTTTTCAATTTCATCTTCATCTCAGCTCTGTAAATGGCCTTGTCTACTTTAAGTAGCCATAACCGGGAAATTGATTATAAAAACGGAGTCATAAAAACTATATAAAGGGATGTAAAAAAAAGTTGACCCTGACAGAGATAGTGAAAGTAATTACTATAAAAAGGTAATATTTTAGATAATTCGAAGGTTTTAATTTGTAAGTAAGCACCCTATATCCCATGAAATAATACATGTTATTATTGTTATTACACATTGTGAAATTATACTCTCTCTCTCTCTCCTCTCTCTCCTCTCTCTCTCTCTCTCTAAAGTATCTAGCTTTAAATAAGGCTAGTCTGATCTGTCATATATTTTGCTGTTGTTGCTTTTTAACAACCATAATTAAATGTAAATATGATCATATATATATATATATAATATATATACTGTATACATATATATATGTATATAATATTTATGTATATATATATAATATATATACTGTATACATACATATATATACATTACTGTATAATTATATATATATATATATATATAGGTATACTGCGTAAATTAGCAGTTTATACTTTTAGCGATAGGAATAATAGTTACCTAATCGTCATTTGATCTATAACTATTTAACCTTGAGTAATCATAGTACTTTAGAGGCAAATTGCCAGAGACATCAATGAAGGCATCATACTGAGATTCCATCTTCCCAGCATTATCATTAATTATCCATCAATTATCTCAGCATCCGGCTGAGATGCATCTCTGTGTATTAAGAAAGGATTATTACCTAATCATCTTGATACCTTTGTTCCTTTTGCGCATCCTCTTTTCTCTACATTAATCTGCATGATATGGGAAGAGAGAGAGAGAGAGATGAGAGAGAGAGATTCTTCGACCTTTTTGCTGCACTATGGGCTTAGCATGTAGGCAAACACACCGCACACACGCACAATTTCAAAGGTGCATATATACTTACATAACCTATATATATATGAAATTATATATATATACATATGTAATATATACACACACGCACACACACACACATACAGTATATATTATATATATATATATACTGTGTATATATAATATATATATTATACATATATATACAGTATATATATATATGTTATATATATATATTATATATATATGTATATAATATAATACATATATATATATTATATATATTATATTACATTAGGTTATTTTAGCATTATTGCCAAAGGTTTTTAATGGGCCAGCGTGTGAATTGCTGCATAATCAGATAACTTCTTTGGCTTCTTCAACAGAATGGTAATGAATGCAGTGAGGCAATAACTGCATGATCACCACATTTGTAATTTTAGAAAAGTTTGATAAACGTAGGATTCGTGTTATGTTTTTGTATCTTACTTGGCATTAATTTACGAATAAGTTTCATACGACCTCTGTCATATTTCTACTAATATTCATGGGTGCTTTTTAAATTACATAGGGTCACTGAACTGCAATGATTAACCAACCGACGAAGAAAGTAATTTATACATATTTAAATTCATCTAGATTTTAGATTACCATATTATAGTATATTCGCTTACAAAA
>NC_090735.1:96749020-96751520 GCF_036898095.1 Palaemon carinicauda | reverse complement strand
GTGGTCAGAAGGTCGGCCTCTGCGCATAGAACTTATATCTCAAATGTACAGTGATAAGTGGATTGATTGATTGATTTAAAGTTTTCAGGCATCCTGACATTGATAAGTGGAAGAATAATGTTCTTTGGAGAGAAGTGTGGCATAAGTTAACGTTGAGTTATCTTAACTGGAAACTATAAGAAAATGAAAGTATGAAGTGAAGGCGAAGAGTAGAGCAAATTCTTCTAAAGATATTTTTAGCAAAAGATTGATGCATTAGATTTTCAAAATTCTTTAGCATAAGTTTACGTTGAGTTATCTTAACTGGAAACTATAAGAAAATGAAAGTATGAAGTGAAGGCGAAGAGTAGAGT
Source organism: Palaemon carinicauda (assembly GCF_036898095.1). Taxonomy (NCBI): domain Eukaryota; kingdom Metazoa; phylum Arthropoda; class Malacostraca; order Decapoda; family Palaemonidae; genus Palaemon; species Palaemon carinicauda. The sequence goes on along the minus strand of NC_090735.1, from coordinate 96,751,167 downwards.
AAATTCTTCTAAAGATATTTTTAGCAAAAGATTGATGCATTAGATATTCAAAATTCTTCAGATTTCATTGAACTAATCACCTGTGTTCCGTTATTGTTCAGTTATCATCTTGAGTCTGAAAACGTGATTTAAAAGATTTGACGCTATTTTAATGTTAACCACGAAATTTTCTACTAATTTAGTTTTGATCTTTCTTGCAGTTGTGATATAATAAAACATATTTAGTTTAGCTTCATAACATTTCAGTTAGGTTTGTATGTAATTTTAAGTACATAAATGATTTTGCGTATTCTTTAAAACTGAATTCCTTTTGTATATAACCATAATTATTTGCTTCTTTGATGAAACCGATATGTAAGCAAAGCCGATACAATATTTTGTCATACGCATATTTATTTTGAAAGATAATTTCTTATGGCAGGATCTATTTGATGCAAAAAAAAAAAAAAAAAAAACTATCATTTTTATATAAAGAAAATATAGTGTTAGATATCTATTTACATCCCCTTTGATTCCTCCTTTTAATGTTTCCCCTAATCTGAGCGTTGACATTACTTGATGCAATATAGACAGAAATAAAACATTACCTTTCTGTTTGAAAGACAGAGCAGGTCTCCTTGTAATGGCTGTACAGTCTGCACTTGAAATCACAATAGAAACAATGACATGGAACCTAAAGTGTAATGGAAGTTGTGGCAACGCAGAGCATAGATTATTAAGCGATATAGGGATCAAAATATCCATCAGAAACAAAGCCATGGAACATGGAATCGAAGCAAATAGTCGTAACAAAATTAAAAAGTGCATTTTCCCTAGAAAATAATTGTATAAACTTTCATATCCATAACATTTTATTGACGTTTCGCTACATTTACTTGTAGCACTTTCAAAGTGTTGCGGTTTAATGCAGCGAAACATTAATACAATGTAAAGGATACAGTCTAATGCATGGAGATGCGTAGGCCCTATGCTTTCTATGCTTCCTGCGAGTCACCCTTGTGTCAAAAATCTTTAGATCGCAAATAGCTGCCTGATTATTATTATTATTATTATTATTATTATTATTATTATTATTATTATTATTATTATTATTATTATTATTATTATTATTATTATTATTGTTGTTGTTGTTGTTGTTGTTGTTGTTGTTGGTTTTGGTTTTTTTTTTTTTTACTATCGAATGGTTCACTCTTGCTTAGTTTTTCTAACAAAGATCGTCGTTATATACTTTTTAGAAAGATTTCCCAAGACACATTACTCTATTATAAGCTGATATATAAATATAAATGCTGAAAGAATGTTTTCATTGACAAGAGGATGGCTGATAGGTCACTCAGGACCACTGATGAATACAGACGATCCCAGATGGTTTGATATTACGTAAAGAATCTGGACATTCACCGAATGTGAAGTCCTAAACACTTGTCGATTAATCAAATAAAGATTTACAAAGCCGAATCATGCGCTGAAATCCTAACCTATCGTAGCTTCGCTCCATATAAATCCATCTGGCAGTTGATCTCGATTGAGCATATGGGCAAATAGAAGAAAACAACGTAAGAGTACGTTTGTAACTTAAAGTTATTGGCCGGGCTAAGGACGCGGATAATGAATGATTTAAAGTTTTCAGGCATCCTGACAAAAGGACGCGGATAGCCAAAGGCTTCAGAATAGGGAGCCGTTCCAACGCCGCCTTGTTTGACTGAAGGCAGCAGCAACCTTGCTCCCATCCAAAGGGAATAAAAGTAAAGATTGAGAACCTCATTATGATATTAATTTATTTAAGGCACAGATGATATAAAACTTAATAACAATAATAAGAATAAGCTTAGAAGCTTTGCACCTATCTATAAAGAGATAGGATGCCCGCAAACTTACTTTGCGGAGTGAGCAATAAGGAACCAGGAACCATCATAGCTGTGCAGCAACTAATTTGCGCAACTGCTATGGGTGCAGCTGCTATAAATGAAACTGTAAGACATGAAACTAGTACTCAGATGTAATTCCTTTAAATGTAATGTCATGAGATAAACATTCATTTAAATGTTATTGCTATCGTGTTATTGTAACAACTGCAGGTGTAAATATTAGCATTATTTAGATGGGATCAATGTAACTGAAACTACTATTCAGATTTGCGATTATGC
>NC_090735.1:96731520-96744020 GCF_036898095.1 Palaemon carinicauda | reverse complement strand
TTCAATTTGTTCTTTATGCATGTTGCATTAACTTTTTCATAACTTTGAACATCCTTTCCATTCAAATCTACCCAGAGAGTACCATCCAGCTCGTAATACTAGTTATCCAATTAATTATAATAGTAATGCATAATATATCATAAGGCTCAATATTACACAGTATTCGAGAAACTTTATTCCATCTGTGACCAAGTTGCAGAATGATCTTCCTAATCAGATAGTTGAATAGGTGGAACTTCAAAAGTTCAAACTTGCAGCGAATGTTTTATGATGAACAGGCTGACATAAGCCGCTTTTTATTATTTATTTATGAAAGGTCTATTTTAGTGTTGTTACTTTTCTTAAAACATTTTATTTTAATTATTCATTGCTTCTCTTTTAGTACATTTATTTCTTTATTTCCTTTCCTCGCTGGGCTTTTTTTCCTGTTGCAGTCCTTGAGCGTAAAGCATCCTGGTTTTCCAACTAGGGTTGTACCTTGGCTAATAATAATAATAATAATAATAATAATAATAATAATAATAATAATAATAATAATAATACTCTAATAATATGTGGTGTATGACGAGTTAGTAGGATTTATTTATGACATTATATAAGCTACTAACCTGTTATTTGTGTATATATATGTATATATATGCATATATATATATATATATATAATATATATATATATATATATATATTTATATATATGTACATACATATATATAGTATATATATATATATATATATGTACATACATATATATAGTATATATATATATATATATGTGTGTATATATACATATATATATATATATGTGTGTGTGTGTGTGTATATGCATATATATATATATATATATATGCATATATATATATATGCATATATATATATGCATATATATATATGTATATATATACATATATATATATATATATATATATTAGGAAAAAAAGACGAAAATTTCGATAAGAAACTTTTATTCTTATTGCTTCCTGGTTTGTGGGAGTTGATACACATATATGTCCCAACAGGACCTGTTATTGAAAGCTGAAAGTTTCCTAATATGTCTGTACAAAAAGGTGTTGAGGGGTGTGTATTTAGTTGATTGGAACAGGCATAAACTTTTGTCTTACTTGTCAAATCGATTTTTCTTTTAAGGGGGAAATGTTGATTATTTCTGTTTGAAATACGACATTAAGTAGCTAGTTTTATGATTTGCGAAATATTATGATTTAATGTTCCCTTGTCAGGAGTGAAGCCGGTTGGGAAGCAAACGCATGGTAGAGAGCCTTTAGGGTAAGCTAAGCATACGACAATCTAAGAGGACGTAGTAAAGGGCTCCTTGATATTATTTCATTCCGTAGGAAATATTATGGAAAATCATTTAGATAGTCAGAATGTAATTTATTTCGCGTGTGTGTGTGTGTGTGTGTGTGTGCGTGTGTGTAAGATGAGATGGCACAAGATATAGACCACCATCAAAGTTCCTGTAGAGACCTGATTTCTATAAACAATGGCGTTCTCGGTTGGAAAGCAAAGCTCTATAGTGCTTGAACAATCATTCTCTTTACGCTATCAAGCCTCTATATTGTTTGAACGAACATTCTCTTAACGCTTGCCAGACACTGTTTTGTCAGATGGGTTTTAAACGTGCAGAGAATGTGATGAAATCGATTAGCCTTTCTATGAGATTTCTCGGTAAAGCGACATGATCCCTTTTTGCGTCGAAATCTAGAAAATCGTTACCATTTCCTTTGAACTGCTCATTTGTATCGTGCAAATATATGACGATCAGTTGTATTTTAGAATGTGATTTACCCTTTTAGCTAGTAGTTGCCTCAATTTTTATCCTGCCGGGGCTCCCACAGTTAGGCCTCTCAGGCCTCAGTGTCGGGTTTTATGGCCCAGTGCATAGTTAATCAGTGAATGTAAAATAGTAACATTGTTGGTAGAATTTAATCTAAAGTTACTCTAGTATTCCGAATAAAATCTCTCGTGGAAACTTGAGAATAATTTCCGAAGATCTGCAATGCCATTGGGAAATCTGTCAATATTTAAAATAAAAAAAAAACTACTGAAGAAATGGTTGAAGTTGTCGAAATCCCTTTATGATGTGCCACGGCAGTAAAGACTAAAATCTTATCTATACACAAATAAGAAAAACAATGCTGTTTTATATACTTGGTGTTTAACACCAATTGTATTTGGAAGTTTTTCAAAGATATCTCACCTGCGTGTAACTCATTTATTTCTGTTCCTAGAAAATAACATTTGTATAGTATATGTATATGTAACATGTCGGATAAATATATTATATATATATATATATATATATATACAAAAAAAAATAAAAAAAAAACATAAGAAATTGGTAGACGGATATGTAAAACCGCGATGGAATCCCATGTTTCAGCTGTAAAGAAGTTCATAACAAGCGAAGCAAGGAACCTCTTCCTTTTTTTAATCTAGCATAGTACACCAGAAGGACCCAAAAGGATTCTTCTTCACACGTTTATTTCTGAGTAATGCGAAGCTTCAAATGACGCCATCATCGCCATGTCCACTGGCGTACTTCCTGCACACCTGCCCTGAATGGAGGAGGAAAATAAGAAGAACAGGAAATGGAAGAAAGTGTATCTTAGAAAGTAAAAAGCATCGGTACACAGTCAGACAGACAAAGAAATTATGGTCAAGAACCTTTAACTGAAGTAATGAAACATTGTTAAAAATAAATTATGGTCAAGAACCTTTAACTGAAGTAATGAAACATTATGTTGAAAAGAAATTATGGTCAAGAACCTTTAACTGAAGTAATGAAACATTATGTTGAAAAGAAATTATGGTCAAGAACCTTTAACTGAAGTAATGAAACATTATGTTGAAAAGAAATTATGGTCAAGAACCTTTAACTGAAGTAATGAAACATTGTGTTAAAAAGAAATTACGGTCAAGAACCTTTAACTGAAGTAATGAAACATTGTGTTAAAAAGAAATTACGGTCAAGAACCTTTAACTGAAGTAATGAAACATTGTGTTAAAAAGAAATTACGGTCAAGAACCTTTAACTGAAGTAATGAAACATTGTGTTAAAAAGAAATTACGGTCAAGAACCTTTAACTGAAGTAATGAAACATTGTGTTAAAAAGAAATTACGGTCAAGAACCTTTAACTGAAGTAATGAAACATTATGTTGAAAAGAAATTACGGTCAAGAACCTTTAACTGAAGTAATGACACATTGTGTTGAAAAGAAATTACGGTCAAGAACCTTTAACTGAAGTAATGAAACATTGTGTTGAAAAGAAATTACGGTCAAGAACCTTTAACTGAAGTAATGAAACATTGTGTTGAAAAGAAATTACGGTCAAGAACCTTTAACTGAAGTAATGAAACATTGTGTTGAAAAGAAATTACGGTCAAGAACCTTTAACTGAAGTAATGAAACATTGTGTTGAAAAGAAATTACGGTCAAGAACCTTTAACTGAAGTAATGAAACATTGTGTTAAAAAGAAATTGTGGTCAAGAACCTTTAACTGAAGTAATGAAACATTATGTTGAAATTATGGTCAAGAACCTTTAACTGAAGTAATGAAACATTATGTTAAAAAGAAATTATGGTCAAGAACCTTTAACTGAAGTAATGAAACATTATGTTAAAAAGAAATTATGGTCAAGAACCTTTAACTGAAGTAATGAAACATTATGTTTAAAAGAAATTGTGGTCAAGAACCTTTAACTGAAGTAATGAAACATTAAGTTGAAAAGAAATTATGGTCAAGAACCTTTAACTGAAGTAATGAAACATTGTGTTAAAAAGAAATTATGGTCAAGAACCTTTAACTGAAATAATGGAACATTATGTTAAAAAGAAATTATGGTCAAGAACCTTTAACTGAAGTAATGAAACATTATGTTTAAAAGAAATTGTGGTCAAGAACCTTTAACTGAAGTAATGAAACATTAAGTTGAAAAGAAATTATGGTCAAGAACCTTTAACTGAAGTAATGAAACATTGTGTTAAAAAGAAATTATGGTCAAGAACCTTTAACTGAAGTAATGAAATATTATGTGAAAAAGAAATTATGGTCAAGAACCTTTAACTGAAGTAATGGAACATTATGTTAAATAATCAGGATAAGGAAAGGAAAGGTATCTAGCTAAACCGAAAGAATTCAAAGAAAGGGAAATCTATCCATTCCAACAACACTACGTATTAATTATTTGCTGTTGGTAAATCTTACTGTTCTCTATCAATCATTCTTCTTAGATACTAAAAGACATGTTCGAAAAAAGTTTGTCTTTAACCTATGGAAGTCTGGGGTTTAGTGAGCAAAGGTTTGCAATAAACAAATGAGTCTAGCCCATTTTTGTCCTCTTCCTTTTTAATTTACTATCCAACACAAACGTACATCTGGGTAAGCATCTTTCTTTTCAATTAACTGGAGAACTAAAATTGACCTATTACACTAAACTTTTCAACTTTCAACATATTATTATTATTATTATTATTATTATTATTATTATTATTATTATTATTATTATTATTACTTGCTAAGTTACAACCATAGTTGGAAAAGCAGGATGCTATAAGCCCAGGGGCTCCAAAAGGGAAAATAGCCCAGTAAGGAAAGGAAATAAGGAAGAATAAAATATTCTAAGAACAGTAACAACATTAAAATAAATATTTCCTATATAAACTATAAAAACTTCAACCAAACAGGAGGAAGAGAAACTAGATAGAATAGTGTGCCCGGGTGTACCCTCAAGCAAGAGAACTCTAACTCAAGACAGTAGGAGACCATGGTACAGAGGCTATGGCACTACCCAAGACTAGAGAACAATGGTTTGATTTTTGAGTGTCCTTCTCCAAGAAGAGCTACATCTAATATTAAATTAATTCGGATTTAATTTGATATTTATAAAGGAAACGCATTTCAAACACGAATATTCTTTACGTTGAGATACTACCGCTAGAGAGTTAGGGGGTCCTTTGACTGGCCAGACAGTACCATATTGGATCCTTCTCTCTGGTTACGGTTCTTTCCCTTTGCCTACACAGACACCGAATAGTCTGGCATATTCTTTACAGATTCTCCTCTGTCCTCATACACCTGACAACACTCAGATTACTAAACAATTCTTCTTCACCCAAGGGGTTAACTACGGCAATGTAATTGTTCAGTGGCTACTTTCCTCTTGGTAAGGGTAGAAGAGACTCTTTAGCTATGGTAAGCAGCTCTTCTAGGAGAAGGACACTCCAAAATCAAACCATTGTTCTCTAGTCTTGGGCAGTGCTATAGCCTCTGTACCATGGCCTTCCACTGTCTTGGGTTAGAGTTCTCTTGCTTGAGGGTACACTCAGGCTAACTGTTGTATCTAGTTTCTCTTTCTCTTGTTTTGTTGAAGATTTTATTGTTTATATAGGAAATATTTATTTAAATGTTGCTACTATTGTTAAAATATTTTATTTTTCCTTATTTCCTTTCCTCACTGAGCTATTTTCCTGTTGGGGCCACTGGGCTTATAGCATCCTGCTTTTCCAACTAGGGTTGTAGCTTAGCATTTAATAATAATAATAATAATAATAATAATAATGATAATAATAATAATAACAAGAGATTGTTAACATCGCCAATGGAAAGGTAAAAATAAATATGCAAAGAAATGTGTTTGTGATGCAATAGCGGATATGCAATGAAGAGGAAATTAAGACCTAACGAGATGGTGAGATAACTCGTCTATCATCCGCTCTATTGTTTTTCTTATGGTTTTTTTTTCATGTAATTACCAATGAAGCAATATAAGGTCTTAAGGGTAGAAGGGCATGGATGTGAATTTTGCAGTTTCATCACAATAGTAGTAAAGAAACCATCTCCAACACATGACCTAAATGGAATAAACGACCATAAAACATATACAGTATACTCTCTCTCTCTCTCTCTCTCTCTTTCTCTCTCTCTCTCTCTCTCTCTCTCTCTCTCTCTCTCTCTCTCTCTCTCTCTTCTCTCTCTCTCTCTATATATATATATATATATATATATATATATATATATATATATATATATATATATATATATATATATATATATATATATACTATATATATATATTATATATATGTATATTATATATGTATATATATATATATATATATATATATATATAGATATACATATATATATGGGTGTGTGTGTGTGTACAGTTTAGAAAAATTACCATATGCATATATATATATATATATATATATATATATATATATATAGTATACAAATATATATATATATATATAATATATATATAATGTGCGTATATCTGTGTATATACATATATAACATCTTGGGACACTTTATCTGTTGTTTGGGTCAAATCACATTTTACCAGATTTATCTATAGTAATTTTTCAGGACAATGTTTTTTTTCGCAAGCCAACGAGTAAAATTTATTTTGAATCTGCCGTTTTCTCATCATCATTAATGAGAAGTGAAAGCTTACTTGGAAATGAGAAGTGCGCATTCTCTCTCTCTCTCTCTCTCTCTCTCTCTCTCTCTCTCTCTCTCTCTCTCTCTCTCTCTCTCCTCTCTCTCTCTCTCTCTCTCTCTCTCACAGACTGTTTAACCCTTTATATAATTGATCCACACGGCATTGAATAAACGATGATGGATCAATTGGTACATTACTATATACTGGCATCACAAAAATTGCGGTCGTCGACATTGTCCATCCATGAACAGACTTCTCCTGATGAAAGAATTACTGTTTTTCTTCTTTCCGCATGAAATTGTAAGTAATACATATTAGCTTATTCGAGTCACACTAGAGAACTATAAAAAAAAAAGATATCCAGCAATATGGCCGATCGATCATTCATAATATCATTTTTCGTTCGTCTCAAAATCCAAGCAATGTTTACCCGTTACCGGTCTACGAGCAAAGAAAAACGAATTAAAGAAAATAAATAATTTGCTCCATGTTATTTTCCGTCAGCGAAAATAGTGAAATAAGATACCTATACATATTTATCGCTATCAAATAGTTATGAAGTTAGTTTAAACGTATAAGCAGGATCGGTCCGCACGTTATGTTTGTAAGATTCGTTCGTTACCGACTAGCTTATCTGTTAACTGGTAAGAATCCAGAGGTGTATACCAGCCACCAATTACCATTCAGACCGTAGTTAAGAACCCTTGCTGACATAAACGCAGCTTATTCTTTGCTAACCACCACCTATCCATATTCCTAATTCCCTAAAGGATAATGGCCTGTGTACCGAACTAACCTTGAATTTATCCTATTTTTCCCACGCGTAAAATCCCCTTACATAGAGCTCCTTCGTTGCCACTCAATGCTGCCGTCATTTGTGAAGGCGATTGTAGATGAAAAGAATATCAAAATAATGCTGCCGTCATTGTTTGGTGGAGAATTTCCTTTTCGTCTATTTCCTTCAGTTTGTGTTCGTCTGTTCGTTCTTTTTCTTCTTTTACTATTTCTGTATAAAAAAAAAAATATTCATTTCTTTCACCATGTCTTTGTAGACGAAGTAAGGTAGAACAGGTTCTTTATATTATAATTTTTACGTTCTATGTAGATTAGTTAAATACGGCCCTTTTCTTAAGCGTTTTCCTCCACTTCTTTTGCATTTGAGCAAATGATGAAAATACTGGACAATTCCCTCATCTTCTTCAATTCACACATAAAAAAAAAAAATCAAGGCAATTTCTCATATGTATTCTTAAAGAAGTAACCAAGCGAGATCTCGACCCGATTTCATCATTCAAAGAGCGAATAATATTATGCACAATTACCAGTGACGACTCGCAACTATCACCGGAACTAAGGCTTCCCATTTGAATGACACGATTTATCCGCTTTGTGTTTTCTGACATAAGAAGACAATAACCCAAGTCACTGTTTATAATACCTATGACTGCAACCTTGACATTGCTTTACTTTTGCCCACGGCTATTCTTGCTATCTTCGACTTCTTCGTACAACTGCCTTTATCATTCATCGCCGATCTCCTTTATTCATATCATCCTTTTAAGTCCCTGCCAACTCATTCGTCTATCGTGAGTTTAGTCAATCGTTTCCTTCAGTCTTCTGCTTCTTTAGGTGACATTATCCCCGTTGATCTTTTTTTTTTTTTCTTTTGAAATATTAATTCATTCTATTGACTATGCACCCGCCGTCATAAACTTACTAATCTGAATTGCATAATATGATCTCTTGTTATTCCTCTTCACTCTTTCCTCTTTATGATGTACTACATTCAGTATCTCTCCTTTATTATTTGTGTCAATCGTTGGATACAATTATTTTTTCCTGGCCATTATCTTAATCCTTGCTATGTGTTCCCTATACTTTTATCTTTCGATATTTCCAATTCATGGTAAATATAAATGTTTTCTAAGGCGCATTGATATATGCACAACAGAGTGGGACAGCATAGTATCCCAGATAGCCAGAGAGAGAGAGAGAGAGAGAGAGAGAGAGAGAGAGAGAGAGAGAGAGAGAGATATGCGTAGTTAGTGTATCGATTGTTTGTTGTGAGAAAGACTGTTAGTACAAATGAGATTGTTTGTTTATGTTTTTAGTTAGGTTACGACAGTGGTGAATGTCTTGGGTGAATGCTTATTTGATTTGACTGCAACTTGAGGCAGTTGCATGTGTGAATGCTGGATGCTTAATGTTAAGAGGATAGGAAATAAAACATTAAAAGAGTAAGATAACAATTTCTTAAATATGTTATATAATTTATTTCTAAGGGTAAGCAATTGCTCCTATCATTGTTAAAAATATCGAAGTCATGAACTTCCATTTTTCACGTTTTTAAACTTTAAATGGTAGAATGTAATGAGTCGCTAGTATAACATAATTATTTCTGTGTCCATGAGAAGGGAAATATCTCTATAGATATTTTCACTTTATATTTTCAATCAGGTATAATTACTTTCTTTTTGCAACTCATGTTTTTATAAATCAACAAAAGTGTCATTGTTACAGATAGTTTTTATTAATAAATCTTATTCGTCTTCATACAAAAGGCAGATGGATGTGGTGGAATTTTTTTTTTTTTTTTTTTTTTTTTTTTTTTTTTTTTTTTTTTTTTTTTAAGCGAAACCAAATCTGATTTTAGTTTATGGTAGGGTATTTTTGGGCGAAAACAGACATAATGCCCATCTTTCAAAATATGAGGAAGCCCATGTAAACCAAAGAAGGGTAATTGAGCGGCCGAGTTCTTTCAGTAAGTAATCGCAGTGATCAGCCGTTCTCAAACTCAAGGGAATCGCCAGTCTCAATCATAATTGTCAAACTCAAGGGAATCGCCAGTCTCAATCTTAATTGTCAAACTCAAGGGAATCGCCAGTCTCGATCATAATTGGTGTACCCAACAGCACTTGGTAATATAAGTTTTTTTTTTCTTTAGTTGTTCAGTTACTGTTACCCAGAAGACCAGTTTTTTTTTTTTTTTTTTTTTTTTTTTTTTTTTTTTTTTTTTTTTTTTTTTACCTTGGGATCAATAATAATAATGGTAATGGTGATATTTTGCTGAATGAAAAGGTCTAGGATCAGTGATGATAATACTAAGGCTCTTTGAGTTTCCGTGCAGATGATTAAGGGAGGCTTTTTATTTGCTGACAAGAGTTTAATCCTTCTTTTAATAACGGGAGATGCAAATAATAGCATATGCATTTTTTCCTTTTCAAAACCTATCGTACATAAAAGGGATCATTGATAGAAACTTTAATTTATTGATATGATTATGGGAATATGGAAATATTCATAAACATAATCTAGCGAGTATTTTGGGTTATACAAGAGAGCACTTTAAATAAAATTAACAATGGTAATAATAATGATAATAGCCAAGTCATTTTTAAGCCAGCGTTAAACCAGGTAGGGACTTTTTACAAAGCTTGCAAGGTCTATAAAGAGGAGGTATGATGTAGATCTTTGGGCTTTTTCGAATAACATAGACAAAACGTTTACAGCTTAAGGTGATGAAATTCTGTTGTAAAACTATGGCAGCATCAGTGTGCGCAATAGCGTCTTAAACGCAACGCCTAAAACCGGTTGGTTTTGACTTTGAAACTTGGTATGCCGATGGCGGTTAGCCAGGTTGGGAGGGAAGATCTCGACTTGCTTTTTTTTCTTCTTTTTTTTTCTTTTTTTTTGCCAAGGTTATCGAGTGTATCTCTCTCTCTCTCTCTCTCTCTCTCTCTCTCTCTCTCTCTCTCTCTCTCTCTCTCTCTCTCTCTCTCCCTCTCTCTCTCTCTCTCTCTCTCGTAACAAAAAAGTATGAAGGGTGCATTGCCTAAATGTTGTTAGCGCACACTAGCACGCAGGAAAGAAAAATGTTTGTCTTAGATATGTTACCTAGACACAAGCACACAATTGTGTAATGAAAAAATTATTGAGAACTTCTTGAAATTAAAAATTTGGCTTTTCGTCTCGAAACCGTCAGGCTAAATCTTAACGGAAAAATAAAACAATGTTGACTGAAGTAGCAACAAAATGAACATTATAAATGAATGGGCATTTTGATAACAGAACAGATGAGCGCTACATCGCATCTGATGGATTTTTTAGCAAATAACTTAACTATCCATGTCACTTGGAGGGATTTGCATCATCAGTACTAAAAAAACTAGCTGTCATTCAACAGACATTTCCGCATACAACAGATATTTAGCGGAGGACAAGCCTCCAGACCTTAAGAAAAAAGAAAAAGTAATCTATCACCTACTGGTACTTCTGGGTTTAAGGGATAGACCAAGTCTCTTTAGTATTGCAGTATTCTGTACATTACCGTCTGTTAAGTTCAAGTTCATTGAGTAAAGGGAAGACTCTTTAAGTCCTTCAGGTTTTAAGGAATCACAAAGAACCTTGAGCAGGTTTTCGTTGTTATTCTCGAATTTATCTGTTAAGTCGAAGTCTATATCAGGTACAAAAAATGTGGCCTTACGTTGGGGTCCATTTAAGTTCCAAGGAGTGTACAAAATACCTTGAGTACAACAATTGTTAACGACGTTTGTTGCTTACTTCAAGTTTCCTATTGTTTATGACTGACTCGTAAAATAGCCCTGTGAGTGATGAAATAAAGGAATAGATAGATTATAAAGGATATAAAATATCTTACGATCAGTAACAAAATTAATGTTAGTATACATATCAAACTTCCAGGGGTACTTCCTATCGCAAGATACAAACCATTATGGTTTACTACGCTTTATTCTTCATTCTAAAAAAAAAAAAAAAAAAAAAAAAAAAAAAAAAAAAAAAAAAAAAATTATGCATGATGTAAGTCTTATTTGGTTGATTATTATATCAACCAGGAAAGATACAAGGCTAAGGTAGACCCACCGAAGACTCGCCATTAAGCGGGAATGTCAAGACAAGGCAAACCTTCCTATTTGTAAATCTTATGACTTATCCCACAACTCGCTTCTGCGAGGAAGATGGCATCCCTTCAAGGTCTCTGACGCTCCTTGCGATATAAAAAAAAAATAGGGGGGGGAGGAGGGTTAGGGATATCATCGCTTACGCTGTTTCAAGGAAACGTGAATCGTGAACGTGATGTGTGGATTTCAGCTTTTTATCAGACTCTTTTCGTCTTTCGTGGTTCACCGCCATTTTACCTCATCGTTTCTAAAGTTTTGGGGAATTAAATGACTTATGCAGACAAAGGATTCATGGTAGGAAAACAAACTACAAAATAACATCATTTCTTAACTTTGATGCGTCTTTTATAATTTCTTTTCTATTGCCAGAAAGGTATCAAGTGTATACCCAAATAATAATAATAATAATAATAATAATAATAATAATAATAATAATAATAATAATAGTTACAGGCATCATCAAATTAATGGCTGTTCATGCGACCTCCACATCTATTTTTTTCAATAGTGCCATCCTCACCTCAGTTTAAGAAGATTAATAATTGCTGACTAATTTTAGATACTTAAAAGGTCTGGACGATTTACTTGACAACAATCAAGTTTTTGTTTACATGTTCTGCGTTTTTTTTTTCTTTCTTTTTCATTATTATTATTATGAAACGTTCCCAATTACATGTTTTCCTGACTTCCTCTTTAATGTCACGTTTCGTAATTTTCCAGGAGCAAAAAAATATCAAGACGGTGTATTCCTATCTATCGTTGATATCCATTCTAAACACTTACCACAATTCGCCAGAATCAAAACTCAGAAGAGATTTTCATGCGTAGTATTCAAATAAGAATGTACACTGTTCATATGGAATTATTATGACTAATTGATTTCCCTTCATCGTTATTAAAGTACTCCTTTCACTCACCTAATTTCTCTTTTGTCCTTCTCTCTAGATTAATGTTTCAAATTGGCAACGTTGTACTTAGTGCTTAATCTTGCGTAACTTCCTACGCTGCTCTTACCTCTGCTGTTTTGCAAGGAAATCATTATTCTTATTGCTTACATGAAGCTTCATGGTTACCATATCTCATTATGCCCATTTTGACTCTCTCTCTCTCTCTCTC
>NC_090735.1:96721520-96724020 GCF_036898095.1 Palaemon carinicauda | reverse complement strand
AGATTAAACACAATAATTAAACAAAAACCAAAAAAAAAAAAGAAAAACAAACGAGAAGTTACAAAGTGTATACTGCTGAAGCTTTCGTGTATGACGTCAGCTTTCCCTTTTGCTGGAAGCTTGCCCCTGACCTTCATGAGGTATTCCTCCCAGGCTACTCCCACCCACCCACCCACCCCGCCTGCCTCCCAACTCCTTTCCTCCTTTCATCCACATGTTCTTCGTTTTTTCCTACCTCTTTGTTAGTCGATATAGATAGATAGGTAGATAGATAGATAGATTTTTTTTAGATACAGGATATACAGTACTTTTATATATCGATAGCTAGATAGATATCTTTAGAGACAGGATATATATATTCACACGCATACTTTATATACGGTGTATATATATATATATATAATATATATATATATATATATATATATATATATATATATATATATATATATATGTGTGTGTGTGTGTGTGTGTGTGTGTGTGTGTATGTATATATATACATATATATATATATATATATATATATATATATATATATATATATATATATATATACATATACATATACATATACATATACATATACATATATATATATATATATATATATATATATATATATATATATATATATATATATATATATATATATATATATATATATATATATGGCGTATGTATTAAAAAATGCATCGATTTTCTACTGCCTAAATATTGCACCTTTTTCTCGTAATAGGGTGTCGCTAGGAATGTTATGTTCCTAGTTTTCAGCCTGTCTTTAGGAACATACAGCTGCCTCACCAGATCGCCATGCCCACTACGGCCTGGGTGGAACCCATCACAGTTGATTTGTTACCAGGAGCCAATTCACAGCTTAGGATTGTTTTTGAGGGATGAAACCAGTTTACCTCGGGTGAGAATCAGATCAGGTGATACTAGCGGTTGGGATAATCGTTCTTACAAATCAAAAGAACTTTACCCCTTTCGAAAAGTAAGTGACTGATTGGTGTAGATTAAGCCAGCCTTATGCCAGCAGTGGTTCATACTCAGAGGTGGTCGCTAATGGTATTGTATGTTATAGAGAAGAGGTCTGGTGTAGATCTCTGGGCGTGAACTTACTAACCAAGGTAAATGGAATAATGAACTAAATTGTGTTACAATAAGAAAAATATTAATGAAAAAATAATTTGGAACTTCCAAATACTTACGGATGACAAATATGTAAGTTTTCCTTCGAATTTTTCTCTTCTGGATCACTGTCTTAAATAACTTATTCTTAACATTTATGATTTTTTTTTATTTCCAAACTAATAACTACAAAAAAGATAGAAATAAGTATTGAGATGTATACTTATGTGGTAATTGATTACCTTTTTCATTATATAATGTGCTACTTTAATAGATACAAGATCATAAATTCAAAATTACTGATCTTCAATTAATTCATTTTGGTTTCTTCTGTGGTATACTTAAAGCATCTGTTTATATATGATAATTTAAACTATAAAAATCTTTACTGGAACTCAAGTTTGGTGTATCACTCAACAAAATTAACAACTAAGCCTTTCTTTGGGTACACATTCTCATAACCCCTTGGGGGTTAAGGGTTGGAAATTTCCAAAGAGCCTGGGGGTAAAAGGGTTAATATTATTCTTTCTTTTCATGTCCATAATTTCGTTCTTTTCTGAAAACCCTTTGACAACAACTTTACTTTTATTCTTATGATTTGATCAAGTTCCTCATCCCAGTATGTTTCTAAATCATCGATCCTCCTCGAAAAAATCATCATCTATATTGAACGGGGTTTCCTAAAGGAGTTTCGCCTTAAGATTGGTTTATATCTCGTAAAGTCTCATAAAACTCGTTCTTATAGTCTGCTCTCTCCTCTCTCTCTCTCTCTCTCTCTCTCTCTCTCTCTCTCTCTCTCTCATGCTATATTGTTCATCTCAAGTAGACTTTTCATCGGCTTTAATTTTCCATGAAATCGGTGAGTCAAGATAGCTTTTCATTTTTTTTTTAATCTTTTAATAGTTCAATCACTTTACTGGGCGGAACTTTTAAGTTCGTTAATTATCTCGATAAATGTAACATCCGGTTTTGATAACCAGCAAGGAAAGAAATGATAAGAGAGAAATAGATGGAGATAGATAGAATTCCCGAACTATCTTATCTGAATCTTGTATTCAGTGGACCCTCTTAGTCTAATATTCCACATTTTCTTATCAGAGGTTAAACCTTTATAGTCGGATACGCCGTGGTTGCTTTTTTCTTTTTTTAGCCTTTTGTAAATTCTAATTCAATGACTTTTAATATTTTCAATCCATCTTTCTTGCATTCGTAATCTATTTCAAGATTAAAATTTACACTTTAGGCGTTGCATCGACGTGATAGAGTTCATGAAAACCTGGATAATTGAATATTTCATATTACAGATATAGGAAAGTGATTTTATTTATTTTCCTGATTAGCTATTTGGTTATTAATCTATATGTGAGAAAAG
>NC_090735.1:96699020-96701520 GCF_036898095.1 Palaemon carinicauda | reverse complement strand
AGAAAATTTTAACTTTCACTAGATTATATTTGTTTGTCCATGAAGCATTTTGTCAAACTTCACAGGAATTCAAGGATCATCACAGGAATCAGGGCACTCCAGAGGAATTAGGGACCTTCACAGGAATGAGGGAACTTCACAGGAATCAAGGACTCCTGGGAAATAAACATACACTAAAACTACTGTTATATTTTAACGATAACTAACTTTTCCCTGAATGTCCAGAGAAATATTTAAATTCTCAATGGAAGCTTTGACAGATGATACTGAGTCATGCATCAGCCAATCGAATATGACTACTGACATCAATGATGAAATTAAGTTATGCCCGTCCATACTTGTCCTCTTTCCGTTAATATAATCATACTTTAGTCATCATTCATGAAGAGAAGGGAATGGCTCTATGAATGAAATCTTGTTTATCCTCTTAATTGGGTTTCAACATCGCCACATGCGTGGCAAGTCCTCCGCCGTGGCTAATGCATGAACTCCATGACGTCACCAGAAACCCATACAGAAGCTCGCATGATGTCACACCCTCTTTAAAAGTAGTTAGAAAGGATTCATTGTCGCTTCCTGGTGGGCCTTGACGACGTAGAGCCACAAAAGGCTATTTCGTTAGGGCTGCCCTTAAATCTAACACTTTTAAGCATTTCACATAACATTCAATTCTTTCGTTCGAGAGGGCGTGGGCGTGGCGCTGTAAATAACAAACTGGAAAAGTTTCCTCCTAATTTCTTCTTGGATGATTGCATAGTGCGGTTTGATCATTTGTTTCATAAACCCAGCCCCCCCCCCCTCTCTCTCTCTCTCTCTCTCTCTCTCTCTCTCTCTCTCTCTCTCTCTCTCTCTCTCTCTCTATATATATATATATATATATATATATATATATATATATATATATATATATATATATATATATATATATGTATATTTACATGCATATATATGTATATATAAGTATATATAACCTTAAATAAGATATATATATATATATATATATATATATATATATATATATATATATATATATATATATATATATGTTTATAAATATATATATATATATATATATATATATATATATATATATATATATATATATATATATTATATATATATATAATATATATTTATATATATATATATATATATATATATAATATATATATATATATATATATATTTATATATATATATATATATATATATATATATATATATATATATATATATGTATATATGTGTGTGTGTGTATATATATATATATATATATATATATATATATATATATATATATATATATATAATATTTATATATATATGAAAATTTTATCGCTAAGATTTGTGATTTTCATACATTCAAGTCTCAAGCCATTAATGCCTTTGTATGTCGTATTTACACCACATCAGGATGTCCAGAGTCAAGGAGAAATTCTTTTTATGATAAGCGCTTCAGCCCAGGCAAGAATTCGAACCTTCACCGCCGAGTCAATATGGTACCTTTACTTCGACTCTGTGGCAAGGTTCGAATCCTTGCCTGGGCTGAAACGCTTATCATAAAAATAGATCTAAATTAGATTTGTAGTGCTAATGCAGAGGATAATTGATATAAAGAAAGTATTTTGGATCAATATTTGTGTGAATATATATGCGCATGTATATTATTAAGTTATGTACACATTTTTGCATAAATGTGTATGTATATATGAGCGAAAGACACAGGTGATGAACAGTTATTTACTTAATGCCTTAAGTATCAAAAGTCGACTAAATGATCAAATGGAACATGTAACTTACCAACAGTTTCCTGAACGGGACATCTTTTGTTGAAGGTCAGCTTAGCAACTGGTGCAAATGCCAGTAGGCGAAGAGTTAAAAAAAAATAGGATACATAGAAATTTCATAGTAAACATGACAACTAAAATGTTTCATATCACTGTTTCCGTTTAAAATTTCTTAATTAGAGAATCGATATCATGTATATATATATATGTGTGTGTGTGTGTGTGTATAAATATGTATATTGTGTGTATATATGTATATATATATTTATATATATATATATATATATATATATATATATATATATATATATATATATATATATATATATTTATATATATATATATATATATATATATATATATATATATATATATATATTTATATATATATAGTCTGTGTTTGTTTGTATATGTATATCTGAATATATATCACTGCTTGTATATGTTTATTTAATCTTTATCATTATTATTATTATTATTGTTATTGTTATTGTTACTATTATTATTATTATTATAGCAATATATGTGTATATATACACAATATATTGTATATCGTATTTCATATACTAAATGCCACAATTATTTTTTCCATTACAACACGTTTTGAAATCAATATACGTCCTTCATAGAGCGTGAAAGCAGTTTTATATGACATACCAGCAGCAACCACATAAGTAACATTTTCTCTCTCTCTCTCTCTCTCTCTCTCTCTC
>NC_090735.1:96679020-96696520 GCF_036898095.1 Palaemon carinicauda | reverse complement strand
TGTTTACTCCCGGCTCCTTTTAGGGGCGGCTTTCTCGCCCACTAGACAGAATAGCGTAAATTATGTTGTTTACGGCGTTTTGGTGGCTAGAGGGCGTGTTTCATGTGATTCGGATTTCTCTCTTTCTTTTGACGACGTCGACCAAGAGCCTGTGTTAGCACAAGGTCAGCTTGACACCACACACCACACATTAGGTATAATTGCAAATAATATCGGAATCAAGAATTAATCAAGGTATTCTTAATGTAATGAGTTATTTAGGTCACTGTGAGATTAGAATGACAAGTCTCTCTTATCATGACCACAATAATTATCGAGTTATCAGATATTTATGATATTTTTCTGTAGGCTATTGGTATGATGACTTCCCAATGTGAGTAAATATTTGAAGATCATTTTTAAATGTTTCTTTTATTTATAGGAAAACACTAATATGCGGGTTGAAAATATAATCAATTGAAATCGCTGTGATTCATATCAAAATTGTGAATGCTTTAGTTTAGTTAGTATATAGTGTTTTCATATCTGGTTCAAGAACTGATATCGATTTTTCCTTTGAAATAAGTAACAGGAACATATCACGAAACTCTGTGTATAAGTTGGTCATTAAATATTTGTTCTTCTCAAAGCAACGTTAATCTGAATCTCAAACAATTCTGTCGTTTCTTTTCCTCCTTATTTTTCTCTCCTGTTTCATTTCTTTTGAGATTATCAAACAAGGCTTTGTTACGTTAATTCATCAGTTTTCTCGTATGTACTCCATCACCCACAGAAAATATTGCTATTTGACTTGAGCTCCAAAGTGGTTCTTGGTAATTAATCATTATTATTATTATTATTATTATTATTATTATTATTATTATTATTATTATTATTATTATTATTATTATTATTATAGCAATATATGTGTATATATACACAATATATTGCATATCTCATTTTATATTCTCTCTCTCTCTCTCTCTCTCTCTCTCTCTCTCTCTCTCTCTCTCTCTCTCTCTCTCTCTCTTATTATAGTCTGCATTGAGGGATAACCTATTTGGCCCTTCAAGGAAGGCAGTCTTATCAAAACAATATTGATCTACATCCCTTTATGAAATAGTGATAAAGATGCTTTATTTATAATACATACTTGTGAGTAATATTTACCAGATGTTAATGATAATTATTGTAATAAATAAAATGTCAATCGTTGATAGGCCCCATACAGTAAGTTTTTCTCTAACATCATTTCACCCCACCTTTTCTTAAGGAGATTTAATGCCTTTTCTTTTTGTTTGTCTCTAAGGTATGGACTCGATAAGCTTCTCATGCCATCGACCTCTAAACGTAAAAAGGTGTTGACCTTCTGCTATGTAATTTGACCGAAGAGACTATTCCCCTCTAATTGATAACGTGAATCACGACAACGTAAACATCGTCGTTGGGTTTTGGATTACGCGAAAATCTCTCACAGAAAAAGATCCATGAAAAAAAAGTCAATTGAGTCTCTCAAACGACCGAGTTAGCTCCTTCCAAATGCCCTGCAGCTCCCTACCCGAATTGTTCATTTACAACTTATGAAACAAAAAGAATTATAGCAAAGACAGTAATTGAGACATTTAGGTCAGGGTCTCTACTCTCCTTAGCGCATTCCAGGGGACGCCACGAATGTTCAGCGCGATCCTGGAGGCAATTCACGAGAAAAAAAACAGCGATATGTTTTTCGACGCTTAATCGTGCCATTATCTTAAGGTGGTCGTCGCTGTAATTTGAGCAAGCGCCTCTAATGCTGGGAAGTCAGCCGTGAGCCTAAAGAGAAATATGAATGTACGTAAAACTGTATATGACTGACCTCAAATGATGTTCTTGGAGATCTAATGGTGGAACGATAATCTTTCCTGGGCTATGATATACTAAGTAGAGAACAGTTTCAAATGTTTTACTGCCGCCGGATTTTTCTGTAAAGAGAGGCTATAAGATTTTGAAAAGTATACTTACATTGATTAGTTTTTACTTTAATAAAGATATGTCATTCGGCTTTTGTCAAAAAAAGACCGATTTTCATCAATTACGAATACAATTCTCTCTCTCTCTCTCTCTCTCTCTCTCTCTCTCTCTCTCTCTCTCTCTCTCTCAGTCCGCAGTTGTTGACAAATAGGTCCACCGCACCCCATGGACTAATGCTATTTAGCAACGAACGCTAACTGTAGCAACCATTGCCGATGAGCTCGTCTAAGAGACCACAAATTCCATCACTGGCCCACATACTGCCAACATATGCTACCGCAAACAATACTGTATTGAGGTATTTAACTTCGCTCTTTCACGATCCTTCTCTCTCTATGTCATCGACCGATAAATGAGTTCCATTGCCAAGTTAAAGACGATTGTTTTATTCCATCAGAGATGAAATTATTTCTAATAATAGATTACACCGGATGGTTTTGGTTAACTCTAGTATCCGATGCAATTTGTTAGGAAATACTCGATTTTATCAGTGTATTTTTCCTCTTTATTGCTGATATTCCTGAAATCCAATGACAGTTCGTGGATATATCTTAGATTGGGTTATTGACTTATTACATTTAAGTCATTAGTGATCAAAAATAAATATAAATCAGTCATTTTCCACGTGAGTGACTACAATATTTAGGTCAAGTTGCAAATCATTAATGATATGAACCGTAATATTAAATCCAATTAGCGAATACTTATATATATATTTTCTCTATTTAATCTACTTTTTTCTTCTTTTGATTACATTCTTTCCAAATGAGCAATTAACGTCATGATTACCATAGGTAATTGTGGTGACTTTTAATAGAAAAATTTCCTTGCGTCATAAGAATGTATTAGTACACAAAATTTCGTGTTGCTCCATTTCTTATCAATTATTAACTTCTATAAAAATTAATCACTTAGGCGTGAAGATTTTTCATTTATTCCTTTTTTCTGTGAGTCGGAGTCTGACATTTGTCTTTCTCCCAATGAATGCCTCTTTGTGTGCCTGTCAATTTCTCTGTTACCAATAATATGTGCAAAGCAGATCTAAGAGCCTTTAACTATTCTATTTGGATATGTTTATGCTACTAACATTTGCGCTACAATAGGACAGGATTCTCGTCTTGGTAAAACTCCATTGATTCCTACATTCCGTGCCATTCAAAATAACTCTCTCTCTCTCTCTCTCTCTCTCTCTCTCTCTCTCTCTCTCTCTCTCTCTCTCTCTCTCTCTCTCTCTCTCTGTATCAATTTATTAATGATCATTATGTGCATTAAAAATTTCCTTTCATCTGTGCCCTATCTGTCTCTCTCACAGACACATTTCACAATGTACTGATTTGTATGATCATCATTGGCCCATATGCGTGTATGAAGGTGGGCGGTCAACGAGTTTTCATTGACGGCTGAATATGGAAAATGTGGGTAGCGCCTCTGTGAGAACTAATATGTCTGGTTATCTCATACATTGCTAAGTTATGTCGGAAAACACTCCCATAAAATCAAATATTATGGGCTCACCATATGTTTCGGAGGGGACACTCGTAATTTTGCTTTTTTCTATTTTTCACTGTTGCTTCGTGATTTTTGCTGCAAGATTTTTCATCTATTTTGCATCTTTTTGTATCATAATTTCGTCTTGCCAGCTCTTATTCTTCTCTAATGAGTTATGCTTCGTAACAATTGCTTTAATTTTTACCGACTTTTGTTATGAAAATCACTTATTTTCGCGTCTTTGAAACTGGAATATTCCATAAGGCTCTTTAATACTACGTATTATTTTCACTTATTTATACCGATTTCCAAGTTCATTCCCATTATCCGAAATTTATAGTTTCAAAATGATGATATAGGAATAGTCGAAATGTAATAAATTTATTCAAAACTGAAAAATAAAGGAATCTTGAGCTCAGAACTCACACGGGAAATGCCGTAATGAGTAATTCCATATCGCTTTGAATTTCCTCATGACACTTCCATTGCGATACGAACGATTATCCTTATCAGCTTCCTTCCGGTTATGAGGGATGCATAAGCGCACCCGGTAACGACATTTACATTACCACTTATCTTTTAGTCCTCCTTTCATTAACCTCATTTTTCTCTTCACCTTTGCGTCTGTCGTCTCATTTTTCTGTTCAACTTTTGTCTGTCGTCTCATTTTACCCTGATTTTAATATTATCCTCTGTGTTCATGCTACATATGCCCTTCCTTAAACTAAATGTTATTATAAATTTCTTCTTCTTCATTATGTTTCGATGAGTCTTCAAGTGGTCACAAAATTTACATGAGGGTCTGTCACACTGTTTATAGTTTAATCTTATCCTCCTTATTATACCATCTACAGAAAAGGCTGTTTTTTATCGAATTCTGATCCGGATGAATGCATTATATGATTGAAAATCTGATCATCTTTCAGTTGTTCTTTGCTGAAACGCACTTTTTTATTCACATTTGAAGTCTACAATGTTTTTATTTTATTTTTTCGGGGGATGGGGGAGTTCTAACCAAGCTGTGGTTTGTCCTCGATATTTAGGTGAATATGATGTCAAATGAGCCTCTTAAGTCTTGCAAATAAACTTCATGTTTTCTCTCGTTCTGCTATCTCATGTGGTTGTAATAAAGATAACGAAAAAGGCTGAAAATATAACCTGCCAAATTGTCTGTTGACAGAACTTACTACTCCGAGGATACGAAATGAATTTTTCATTTTGGTTTCTTGTAATTGATAGTTTTTATTCTACTCGTGTGACATTATTTTGTGTTGATGCCTGCGGGTGCCGAGACCAAATGTCTTGAACTGTACAACAATTATGCGATTTCTCCAGTGTGGAAACTTAAACTTTATTGATTGTTTCTCTTTTAACCTCTTCACATTTCACTTCATACTGCATATAATGGTTTCCCAGAGTATGATTTAAAGAGAAAGCTTCAACTGGCCTTTTTTTCAAATTAGAATAAAGAGGTTAAATAGAATGAGAGTTCTGCCAGCTGGTGAACTCTTCCCTTTTTTATATCTAGTAGCCTTGAAACTTTGGGAAAGTGGACTGCCTCTGTCGAGCGCTTTAGGGTTTTATAAATTGAATTTGTGGGTCTTATTCTTGTGTTTAAAATCATGACAAGAAGAAAATTTATCAAAAACAGTATATATATATATATATAATATATATATATATATAATATATATATATATATATATATATATATATATATATATATATATATATATATATATACATGTTTATATATATATGTATACACATGCATATAATGTATATATATATATATATATATATATATATATATATATATATATATATATATATATATATATATATATATATATATATATATATATAAGGATAACCGTATAATCACATTGTGCAGCAGTCTGTTTCTCTTCGTTTTCATTTAAGTTTTCAATCACATTTTTTCCAATATAATCATTATTTGTCTATCATATATCATGTTTGATCTATATATCGTTCAATTTATCTTCTTTTTGCTCTTTTAACCTTTACAAATATTCAGCGGGGAAATCCATTTGGTGGTATGTTTTTTTTTTTTTTTTTTTTTTTTTTTTTTTTTTTTTTTTTTTTTTTTTTTTTGCTTGAAGATGTAATTTGTGTATTTCTACTCTGGTTTTCACACCAACCAAATGTACAGTCACTTGACATGTGAAAGCCCCCATCACATCAAACACGAATTACTCTCTCACAGCATTCCCACCATTCAAATCAGAGGTTAAACACCCGAAATCTCGTTGCGTTGGCCACGCACATGCAGTTGCTATTTTAAAGCCCGTATGGCGACAGAGAAATCGTGCAGAGGATGTGTTATATTTTTATTACGTTGTTGTTCAATTATCCTACTGTATAAATCTCGGTAATTGGATGACCTTGGAATGTTTAGGACGATAAATGGAATACCGGAAGGAAGAGATTATCTTTTACCTTATCAATGATTTAGAACACACTGTTCTGCTGAAGAATTTCCGAAGCGCTTCATGACAGAAAAACTCCTCTAGAAATAAGTCTTACAAATATGCAGATAGAAATGCACTAACACAGACGCTCTCTCTCTCTCTCTCTCTCTCTCTCTCTCTCTCTCTCTCTCTCTCTCTCTCTCTCTCTCTCTCTCTCTCTCTCTCTCATATATATATATATATATATATATATATATATATATATATATATATATATATATATATATATATATATATATATATACATAGATAGATAGATAGATAGATGTATTCATCTACATACTGTATATGTAAATATGTGTGTGTGTGAATTTTATCTCTAACACGTTATCTATTTTCTTTTTCAAATAGCCACAATTACCATTTAATAAAGCATTCACTCTATCACGGGATCACAGACCCCATAGGGCAATTCTTTTCATGATAGGCACTTCTTCTGCCCGCTGGCACCTTCCCCTGAATGTTCCTTTGTGCGGCCTTGGTTCTCCACACCAGGACCAGCAGGAGAAACAGCCCCACAGATGGTAGCCCTCGTTTTTACCACTTTCCTGAGTTTTCACTCCGAGTGATGCCGTATGGTCGAGGAAAAGAGTTCCAGCGGATAAGCAAAGTAGGGCACTGTGACGGAGATGTACAATTGGGATTTCTCCTGTTAGGCTTCAAGGAGATGATATAGGAGTTGTAGGACTGTATAAAAACATGTGTATTGTGTGTGTTAGTTTATAATGGATTTTAGTGGTCCTTGAAGATTCAATGGACCTTGACTTGAATTTGCCTCTCTTTAACTAAAGATTTAACTTTCACCGTATGTTGGAGTTAATGGTTTTTTGGAAATTATCTTAACAATAAGATGAATTCAGCAACTGCCATTTTCTTGTTTGTCTTCATTTGTTATTTGCTGTGAATTACATCAATTCCAATACATCTTTTGTTGTTGTTTTTTCTTTGTATTACATATGAGATTTCTCAGCAAAGGAAGTTTGTTTAAATACAGAATAATTCCGTGTTTGTTAGTGAATATCTTCCAAGTTGTCATTGACCAGTGATCTCAAGAACTGATGTCTTAAAAATGTAGGTCTAACCAAGAGGAAGAAGCTGGGAAAGCCGTAATTCTACTTAAAAAGCGTACGCTCAATTGAGCACACTCGTTTCCCAACAGTTGTTTTATATAAATATAATTATGTGTGATTTTTATGTAAATATTTTTGGTGGATGGGGTCTTGTTGCGTTTGGATGTGTAAATATAACATAAAAACAAAAGCGCTTCCTAATAAGAGTTTTATTACTCGCATGATGAACTTTATTATTATGGAACGGGACTTCCTTCTACTGTAAATTGGTGTCCATAAGCCATTCTCATCTAGAGAGGATTTCAACACGTAGTTGTAATGGTAACTCTTATTTCAAGATTCGCTTCACCGCTCATTAATATAGTTGAGTTTAATGGAAACATAAATAGACCGGAATGTGTCAAGATGCGTCTAGAGACTGGTGCTCAAACTGTTCTATAAACCATACATTTAAAGTGGAAGTTTTAAAAAGAAAAGACTGAAAGGTGGTTAGATATGGGGACAAGGCTAGTTTAAGAAAATAATATTTGAGTAGGCCACGAGGCATTAGAAGAGTTGAAGACCCAGGCCTACATGGTTGAGGACTATGAAGCGTGAAGTAGATGATGAATGGAGAAGTATTGAATTAAAGGCTCAAGATAGAGACGACTGGCGAAATCTAACCGAGGTCCTTTGCGTCAATAGGCGTAGGAGGAGATAATGATAATGATGAGGCTTTTATTTCAGCTTACATGATGAATGGAGAAGTATTGAATTAAAAGCTCAAGATAGAGACGACTGGCGAAATCTAACCGAGGTCCTTTGCGTCAATAGGCGTAGGAGGAGATAATGATAATGATGAGGCTTTTATTTCAGCTTACATGATGAATGGAGAAGTATTGAATTAAAAGCTCAAGATAGAGACGACTGGCGAAATCTAACCGAGGTCCTTTGCGTCAATAGGCGTAGGAGGAGATTATGATAATGATGAATCTTTTATTTCAGCTTACATTAACAAGTGTCATGAAGCCTCAATTTAGTCAGTAAAATAGAACACATTACCTTCGCAATTATGTTATAGTCTACTCCTGCGAACTGTAGCAATTTTCTAAAATTGCGACGGCCATTGCGAAATCCTTAACCAAGTTAGAGAAGGGGAACATTTTAAGAAAAGCACCTTACTGTTGGACTACTTGCTGATTGCTTCTGGATTATACCTCCAAGGTAGTGCAGACTTCACGCCGAATTTTAAATCCGGCGTGAAGTCTGCATCTCAATATGATTTACTAATAAAAGTTCATCAAAGGAAAATTTAGACAAATAGCTATTTCCCAGTTTTAGAGGTCGATTCCTTATAGCGGGGCTAGTGTTCTTCCTGCGCTCCGCTGACCATCTTCAACATAACTTCACGCAATAGCGTTTTTGACGAAGAAATTACACGGGAAATGTCGTTATTTGATAACTGCGTGAATGTTGAAATAACTCTCTCTCTCTCTCTCTCTCTCTCTCTCTCTCTCTCTCTCTCTCTCTGGTGCTGTTGCATTTTTGTGAGGCACTCAAAGGATATGTGAGAGAAGCTCGTAGTCGTCTGAGTCTGTTTTCAAGTGAAGACTTTCCTAAGAAGTAGTTGCACAGATTTGTTTGTATGAGAAATCGTTTATAGCAAGGCATAGAGCACCATAAGTGGAGCACTGCATTTTTCAACATTTTTTCGTGTGAATACACTATGTATTATCTTATTGATACGATAAAAGAGATGCCCTTTCCCTAGATATGAAACCGAACATTACATAATGCACTGTCGGCCAAATCAAATGTGATAAAGAAATTACTATAAAAAGCATTAAAATTATAATATGTATGCAAGCGTTCAATAAGAATGTGTATTGACATTGCTATGAAACACCAGCATAAATAGAATCAATATCTTTTATCAGCCTGTAGTTATAACGCATCTTGGAAAATACATCCGAGACAGGCGTGCATTTAATCAAATACACTTCTTGTTGAGTAATGGATTTTCTTTAATACAAGCCCTCCACTTGCAGATGTTCACTAGATTTTTCGAAAGATTTTTCGTTCAGGTAAAACAACCGACTAAATTTAAGTATGGCATGAATTTTTTTTTTTTTTTTTTTTTTTTTTTTTTTTTTTAGCCTGATAATCTTGGGACACAGGAAAGGACAGTGAATAATGTCGCTCGGTATGGGGAATCTGTCTTATTATGACGTTGAGATCCATTGTTCTATAATATACAGCGTAACAATTATGGCAATAATTTCATAGAGCAAAGGTGCATGTAGGCACATCTTCAAGTATTGCAAGAGAATCTGTTCTATGGTTATTTTATGTATAAAGATTACTAAAGAGGCAATTGTAAGGCTTAGATGAAAGAGGTATATTTGAAAGAATGTAAGGTAGATGATTTCTCTAGCAAGAAAAATATTCAATCAGATAATTGTACCAGTATTAACTTATGCATTAGAAATTTAGAGTCTTACAAAAATCTTGGAACATAAGCTACTTACAACTCAAAGAGCTATGGAAAGAATGATGGTGGGAATAACACTAAGAGATGGAAAAAGAGCAACATGGTTACGAGTGCAAACTGAAGTGAGGATATTCTAACGACAAGTAAGAAAAACAAATGGACCAGAGTCGAACACAATGAAAATGATAAACAATAGATGGACATTAAGAATAGCAAAATGAGTTCATAGACATTACAAAAGAAACAGGAGAAGAAAGAGAAGACGATGGATTGACGAACTAAGAAAGTTTCTAATAGTGGACTGGCATAGAAAGA
This sequence comes from Palaemon carinicauda, assembly GCF_036898095.1. NCBI lineage: Eukaryota > Metazoa > Arthropoda > Malacostraca > Decapoda > Palaemonidae > Palaemon > Palaemon carinicauda. The sequence continues at coordinate 96,686,696 of NC_090735.1, read as the reverse complement.
CCATAAACAGACGCAATTGGAAGGACGTATCTGAGTCCTTTGTTCTGCAGTAGACTAGTAACATCTGACAATAATGATGATGATAATGATACAGCCTTTAGAACAAGGGTGTGACAAAATATTGATAACTCGGTGAAATTAGAATAATTATAGGCAATCGAAAGTAATAAAGGCGTCAACTGAATAAGAAGGGGAGAGAAAATTATTTACGAGTGAGGAGAGTTTAGTTTTCACTGATGGAAACTGTGAACGCTCATATCATATAGGTTAGAATTAGATAGCTAAATATGGATCCAGGATGTTGAAGGCACGACTCTTTTTCTAGATTACCTGTCAAGGTATCATATAGGTTAGAATTAGATAGCTAAATATGGATCCAGGATGTTGAAGGCACGACTCTTTTTCTAGATTACCTGTCAAAACTCAAGCGAATAGAAACGATAAGTTTCAAGGACATCCTCAGGATAGACCAATAATAAAGGCGATGGCGGTGGTTTTATGGAACTGCTGAACCACAAGCAGTTATCTAGATGTCATTGACTTTCTTTTTACAGAGTTGATTTCGAGGTATGTCTCATTTCTGTACAACCCTCGTGATGAACATGCTCATTGTTGTTTCGAATTATGCGTTGAATATCGTGCAAATGATTATGTTTCATGGTTTGGGCGATGTTGAAACGCCCAGGGATAAAGTCATTTTCTATCATATTTAATGAGTCCCTGTGCTATTTCGCTCTAGATTTGCATTTGCATCAGTACGATAAAAATGTGCTGTTATTGCTTGTCCTTTTTCTGTAAATAAAAATACTTTTTTTCAGTAAACAGATTTGCCAAATATTTGGAAGTTTTGAGAAATAATAGATGTTTCTCAAAAGTAAGAATGACCAAATGATTCAGTCATCATTACTGGGATAGTTGATAAGGGTCAGCAGTTTTTTGGATACAAAGCAACTGGTATTTTGCAGACATGAATTAATCATAAAAAAATGAAATCAACATATTAGGTTAAGCCAAAATCGGTGATAAAATAAATATGGTTAGTTTGCGCACACTTAATTTCTTCTTTTAACCTAACGAAAAGATTGAATAGATTTTAACGACATCCACTCAATAATGAGTATACAAACACCGTCGATGTTTGTATGAAAACGTAATGAGGAGGCAGCATTAACATAATTCAAGGACTCTCAAAGAAAAGAGCTTCTAGACACGAACTCAAACAATTCCCCCAAAATAATCATAAAATTACCTTCCCAGGAATATATTCATGTTCCCATTGGTTTTCCCCTACGGCGAGGCTTCGTTTTCCTTAAGATTTATCCAATTAACACTTAAATCAGGATGGAAGTAGTTTGTTTTGAAACGTAGCCTACGTCAGCGACAGACTATACCTGGACTTTTCCACGGCACAGCGTGAGTTTTCTCAGACTCTATTGACGGTTTGCATTGAGTAACGTCCTGTTATTGTTTGAGGCTAGCTTGTGTAATAACGTAAATGGTTTACTTATTTTAGTTAGGTTGTATGTGTAAATTAAGTATCGTAAGACGCTAAAATAACTGAAGCATTATTTCAGAGAGAGAGAGAGAGAGAGAGAGAGAGAGAGAGAGAGAGAGAGAGAGAGAGAGAGAGAGAGAGAGAGATGAAATAACACAGTATAAGGCCTAGAGAAAGCTTTTACAATACTGATAATAGATAGTTAAGGTCAACCAGAAAACCAGAATGTGGACGTCAACTTGTTTGTTATCCTTTTCTCTGAGAATATATATATATATATATATATATATATATATATATATATATATATATATATATATATATATATATATATATATATATATATATATATATTCCTAAAATATTGAAAAATAATAAGAATTTTTTATTGTGTAAAATCATCCTTGCTTGTTTTCTCACTGACCTACACTTTTTCTTAGTTATTTTTTTCAAATGCTAATATCTCTCTCTCTCTCTCTCTCTCTCTCTCTCTCTCTCTCTCTCTCTCTCTCTCTCTCTCTCTCTCATAGTAGTAGTAGTAGTAGTAGTAGTAGTAGTAGTAGTAGTTTGAATATATACACTGTATCCCCTTTTCTGTTTATTACACCATCATATATATATATATATATATATATATATATATATATATATATATATATATATATATATATATATATATATATATATATATATATAATTCCAAATAGAGCTTTAGTTTGTTTGCCGATATTCATTTAAAGAAAAATATAAATTTTCCTGATATTTTTTCTTTCTCACATAAAAACCATTACGACAGAATCGCACGGACATATTCTCAGTACTCTACGGCTTATCAATTCAAGAATTCCTAGGCACAGATAATAAACCCATTTAACGTTAAAATTGTCTCCACAATCGCATCCAAACTCGTCTTTTCCGGTCAAGTCTCTTCGCTTGGGTATTTTTTTCTTTCTTTACCAATCGTGAAGAAGATTCTACGCTAGAAAATAGCTATTCTATTAGAAATCGTAACCTGTTAGCTTACTTATGAGGTTACACTGTAACGTACAGAACTAGTGTTTATCCGGTGAAACGTTTGAAACCATTTAGATCATAGAGAAGAACATAATAGAGAGGCCGTTATGTAAGCCGAGATATTCAGTGTGCCATCTTACTGGTCCTGTGTTCAAATCTACTGTATCATCGCACTTCAGAGCCTTCACCTACATCCCACACCCTCACTTCGCTAACTCCATCTTCATTGTTACCGTTCGATGAATTTCTTGAGCATTATGACGCGACCATACCTGGTATTATGGGGCATTAAGTAGAGATGTCTGTTGAATATTGAGCTGGTCTTATTGTACAGAGGAACGATGAGGCTACATTTGATGTTTTTTTCAAATAAGACCATAGTTGCTCACCCGGAGAGGTCGGGGTCAATCATTCATTACTACAATATTTCGCAGGTGATATGAGGAAAGTAGGTTATTTTAATTCCTATTCTGATTTTTTCCTTCAAATGAAAATAGTGTTTAAGAAATATTTATGTGGTGTTTAGATTACAGCTTCATCAAGGAGTGAAGAAAAAGAAAACGATGGAAATGCATCAAATAGGAATAGGAATTGGCAATGTAAAATCAATTGTACTTACTATAAATATACTCTAACCTCGAAAGGGGGGAAGATCATACTCGTAATTACTAAAAAAAAAAAAAAAAAAAAAAAAAAAAAAAAAAAAAAAAAAAAAAAAAAAAGGAGAGATTTTTAAAATCAAACTCCCAAAGAAAGCTGTCATTAGAAAGACCAGGCAGAGGATTGTTGTCTGGTAAAGGTAAATTGGTCGTACAATAGGACATGGTTTTCTTTTTTATCTCGTAACTGGGTGGAACAAATACTAAAATAGTACCCGAGGTCAAGGACATCATCACTGTGTGATTCATTCAAGAGTAGGATAATGTTTAAGTGGAGAAGTATGTAAAGTCTCCATTAAGGTTGAAGCTATGGTTGTGCTGCATTCCTGCTTAGTCAAAAATACAGGCCCAATTTGAAGTAAAATTTAATGAATCTCAATCAGTTTTAGGTTGGATGGACTGACAGTTAGGGGGATAGATTTTTAATTGTTCAATCTTGTCCTTTCCTTCGAGAACAATAAAGTATAGACTTGAACATGAGTTATCAGGAATTAAGAAATTGCTGTTATATTTTTTATCACATAAAAGAAATATACAATTTTCCCAGTTACAATTGTTTGGCAGTTAGTGTATTTCGCCTCCCGTATCGGCAATAATCTATGCAGCGAAGTAAAAACATTTACTTGGTAAGCCTTTATATTTGAATAATGATATACTTCCTGATAAAACTGCCTGATTAAATGTTGGAAATTATTATGGGATGTCTCAGAGGATCGAAGGTATCAAATGGCAATAACTTCCAGAACAGGGGCGTAGCTAAAGAGTTAGGGGCCCGGGGGCTGAGTTAGTAAAGATGCTACCCTTCCCTTTACCCTGGTGAGTTGGAGGTAATTTTAAACGTGTACTTACTTTTATTCTCTAAACTCGCTTCGGAGGCGCCCCCCCCCCTCTCTCTCTCTCTCTCTCTCTCTCTCTCTCTCTCTCTCTCTCTCTCTCTCTCTCTCTCTCTCTCTCTCTCTCTCTCTTGGAGGGCAAGGGGACCATTAAAAAAATAAAAAGGCCACTCTCCGTTCACCTTAAACTATGCCACTGTTCCAGAATATGTAATCAATTCGTCGTACCTGAGGAAGCTTGATGGCTTCCTCTTGAAGTGCTTCCCTGAGAACCCACGACACTATACATTTGCCATCGCATGTGCCACCGTGAGATTCATCTTAGGATTTCGACCTCGACTCAGGCGCCTTATGAGGTAACGTCAACCGAGCCACGAATGTGGCGGAAGATTTTCATCACAATTTTAATACAACTAGTCTCGACTGATAAAAATGGAGTATCATCATATTCCTGATGTATAGGCCTACGCATAGTATTAATTTTTCTAACGCTATTTTAACTGTATTGAGGTCCCTGTATTATGAGCAGATATTTAGATTAAAAAAAAAAAAAGATCTTTGTAGCAGATAAATATAAAACCATATATACAAGACAATAAGAACCATTTTTATAAAGATAGGTACCGTGAACCTGACCTGAACGAGGTTGGCCTATTCGATTAAACGTAATCTCTCTCTCTCTCTCTCTCTCTCTCTCTCTCTCTCTCTCTCTCTCTCTCTCTCTCTCTCGATCGATCGATCGATCGATCGATCGACATTTTGATATTTCTGTGGTTGCAGTCAGAAATTCTGTCAATGTGTTTTCATGTGAGGGGAGGCGGATAGACAACATACTTTGTTATTTTATCATGTTTGTAGTGTTGCTCCTATACAATATATCACATGACTCTTACTTAAGATTTTCAGCTACCGTTATATTGAATTCTTTGTATATAAAGTCATTTCTTTTAACTTACGCCTATATTTTCTTTGAATCTTATTTTAGGAACCTGTTCTTACCAATATAATTAGAAGTGTGTATTTATCGTCACTCTACATATGAAATATTGGCTCACTCTCTAGTTACTGCTAATTTTCCATTTGCTTACCACATTCACTGAATAGTTTGGCCTATTCTTTTTTTTTTTTCTTTTTTTTTTTTACAAATAAATTTCCAGTGAACAGCGGAGTACTCCAAGGGAATGTATTGTTACCTATTTTGTTTATCCTGCTCATGGATTTCGTAACGCGTAGAACAGACAGAGATGGTGGAAAAGGATAGGACTGGATTGGTGATAGGAAATTAGAAGACCTAGAGTATGCTGATGTTGCTGTCCTTGCTAACTGACCACCACAGGACGTGCAATGCTTTCTCACTAAATGCATGAAATATCACACGAGGTTGGGCTCTAGATAAATAGAAGAAAGAGAGAGATGATGAGAACGGAGTATGCAATAGAAGATGAAATATCATTGGAAGGAGAAAGGAGTAATAAGATAGAATAATCTAAGTATTTCGGAACTATGATCTCCAATACAGGGTCTTTAGAATTAGAGTTTAGTGAAAGATTAAAAATAAAGCAGATCAGACAATGGCTAGGTTAAGTAGAATTTGGAAATCAAATCACCTGAGATTACATATAAAAGACAGACTATATATCCGTTTAGTGAGATAGTATGACAATGAAACAATCTCCAATAGATTTAGTAGATTTGAGAACAAAGCCCTTAGAAGGATATTGAGAGTTAAATGGCAGGACATGATTAGAAGTGAAACTATAAGAGAGATTACCCGAGCGCCATATAAGGATGAGATCATAATAAGGAATAGATGGAGATGGTTTGGGCATGCTCTTTGTACTCCCCAAGAGAGATTAGATCACCAAACGTTCAGCTGGGCTCCACAAGGCACTAGAAGAGTTGGAAGACCCAGGCCTACATGGCAGAGGACTATGAAGCGCTAAGTAGGAGATGATGAATTGAGAAGTATTGAATTAAAGGCTCAAGATAGAGACAACTGGCGAAATCTCCATAGTCCCTTTGCGTCAATATGCGTAAGAGGGAATGCTACTGCTGATGATGATGATGATTTTTTACGCATTCTCCTCTTTCCTTTTAAACGTGACAACATTTAACATAAACGAAAAATTCTTCACTCAAATGGTTAACTACTGCACTGTAATTGTTGGTGCCTACTTTCCATTTGATAAGAGTGGATGAGAGCCTTTAACTATAGCAAACTGCCCCAAAATCAAACCATTGTTCTCTAAGGTAGTGACAGAGCCTCTGTACCAGAGCCTTCCACTGTCTTGCGTCAGAGTTCCCTTGCTTGAGGGTATACTCGGGCCCACTATTTCATGTTTCCTTATTTTCTTTCCTCACTGGGCTATTTTCTGTGTTGGAGCCCTTGTTTTTATAGCATCCTGCTTCTCCAACTAGTACCTTAGCTAATAATAATAATAATAATAATAATAATAATAATAATAATAATAATAATAATAATAATAATTGATAGCATTAAGGAGAGATTGGATGGAATTTAAAGGGTTACGAATCTGAAGTGAATCGTATCAAAAGATACATGACATTTAGCAGTCTTTGTGACTACCATAGATCTCTGTTTTGGAAATCAGAGAACCTCATCGTTTATATCGTTAATGATGAGTTGTGGTTGTTGTGAGGTAAATATCACCACCTGCCAGCAGCACCTCGTAATAGCCATCACTTAAAGGCGTAAAACTAAAATATTCTTTATTATTATTCAACTATACATTCATTTTTTAGGAACAGGATTTTCTGCCAAGGACAGAGATTATCATACAGGCAGTGCGTAGTACCCAAAGTTTCCTTCATGTGTAGGCCTACAGTGCATAGTACATATACAATAGTATCTTGATTTTAATGTGTATTGTGCCTAGAATACAGCTTCAAATTCGCATTAAAATAATGATCTTCCAGAGCTGTATTATAGTTATCCGTCACTATATGAACCTATCGCTTCCCCCTATACGGGAGCAGCTCAGTTCCCAAGCCTGACGAAACATCATAGTTATTTTCTACTTTGGCGAGACATTTAATCTTCAAGATTCCCATTCGTGAGCTATTGGAGCGAAAGGCATGGGAAACGAGGAAGGAAAGTTAAGAAAAGTCATGACAAGGAACGAAAGAAAAAATCCTGAATGGGAACCGTTTCGTTTATTCAAAAGTCTGATGTAAGGCTTTTTGAGGTAAAACCATTTCTAAGAGATCCAGTAGTCAGTTATGCAGAAAAATTCTTGTTTTTGCTCCAAACAATTCAGAACTGAGAGCTTTTATTATAAACAAATTGATTTCCGCATTCAATTGAGGCCACGCTTTCGCATGAAATTGACCATTTTGCAAAATGGAATATTGCTATGAATGTTACTTCAAAATTCATAAAATAAAACTAACAGTCTTCTAATTAAGAGCTAAATTTCACTTATTTATGGAAGTGCTAATAATAATAATGATAATAATAATAATAATAATATCTAAAACTGAAAAAAAAAATGTAAAATAAATCAATTTACGGTATTAATAAGGGAAAGCAGTATATTTTACAATAGACATAGTTTCCTTAGCTCCCCAGTTACCTGCGGTGGCGAAACTCACCCCTATTAACCACCGCCCCCCCCCCCCATTTCTCACCCCCCACCCCCCAACACAATTAACAGG